>NW_009647572.1:4741042-4846629 GCF_000708025.1 Charadrius vociferus | reverse complement strand
CACCCCCCCGCCTTGCCTTGTTCTTATTTTGATTTGATGTGAAGAATGAACCCTTAGCATGGGAAGACACAGTTTTGGATAATGGGTTAATTTTGGACCATGTTCAACAATATTCGAATTTGTCCCCAATAAAAAATCTGTCTTCTACTGTGGCAAATTTTCTCTGTGTTAATTTTTTTTTATTATTTTTACAAAACACAGGAGTCATCAATAGCATTCATGGAAGATGTTTAGAAAGTAATTTTTGCTCCAGGGAACTTGATCCAGGCAACTCAGTAGAAGACAGATTATATGTTCCATAGGAAGCTCTTATCAAGAGAAGCCAAAAGAGTGCTTTGGGTTTTTGAAAAGCAGAAAGAGAAGACAGCTGAGAAGACTGCAGTATTTTACATGAAAGAATACTGGGATATGAATGAGAGAGTCATGCACTCTAGAAAGAAAAAAAAAAAAGCAGGAAGGAAGTGGCAGGTTCACAGAGTGAGCGTGACAGAAGAGTGGTGTGATGCAAGTTATAATCTTGGAGAAAACAACCAAGATTTGGGAGGGTTTGAGTGTGGTTGACTTCTTGTCTTTAATTTAAATAAGTTTTATTCCCATAGTTGCAAGGGATTTAAATAACTTTAACCTGAGCCTAAAATGGTATGAGACATCCTCTTGGATAAGCCGTTCACCTTCACCAAAGGGATAAATAGCAGGTTCTAGAGACTAGACCATAGCTCTGGAGTTGGGTACTTGCCACTGCCTGGGTAGGGAAGATTACCTGCTTTGCATCTGCCTGTCAGGGAACACTGTTTCGTTTCTAAGTTTAATAAAAGCCACATGATTTCCCTCTCTGAGTTGAGCTGACTATATATTGCTACTGTTCTTTTAAAGCTCTTTGAAGTTGGTTTGTGCTGAAGTTGGAAACTGGACTGAAACATGCAGAGGCTTGATTGCAGTCTGTAAATAAGGATACACTAACTTGATTAACTTTGGAAGTTGTTTTCCTTTTTTTTCTTGTTGTTATTCACATCTAATTAAGGTAATTGTAGTTAATTGAAAAGGCATGATTGGTTTAATTGGATCTGAAGATGCAACAAGAAAATCACTAACGATGAAGATGAAATTGATTTGCTGGAAAGTACTCGAAACAAAAGTGAGCATTATGGATCTTTTTAGAGAAAAGCATTCAAGAAAACATAGTCATTTTTTCATCACACAAGCAATGAACAGATGCAGGACTGTTGTACTGAAACTAAATAGAAATAGTGTAAATTTGATAATTTTTTCCAGCTTTGCTATCTTATATAATGGGCTTCATCCTTGTAATTGTACTGTAAGCTGCTTTGGTTTGCAAGAGATGGTGGGGATGGAAAGTTTACAGTGTTTAGAGAAGTGGGCTGTACCCATCACTGAGGTCTAGGAGGATCAGGACATATCAGGGGAAAGCTCAGACCACTTTAAAACTCTTTGGGTTTTTAGATAGCTTGGTGTCCCTTGATTTGTTCAGTTCCCATTGTAATAAATCTGTATCTAAAGAATTGAGGAATTAAAATGTTCTGGTGCTATCCCACAAAGAATTAAGCAATAGGGCCTTGTTCTTTGGTAGCCCCCAGTAAAATGTCACAATTGCCCCCATGGGGTTCATGGAAGGAGGCTTTGAAGCCTTGTGAAGGAGGAGCAGCAGTGTACTCAGCAAAATTATTACTCGGACAACTTGGACAGGAGTCATATTTGCTGATAAAACATTTTAGTGGCTTGACTTTGAAAGTACATGGATTTTCTGAAGAATCAGTTTTATGGTTAATGATCTACATTAACCATAATTTGTTAATTTTTTAATTTGTTTCTGAGGGACTGAAGATATTTCTCAGTGAAAACGTGTTAAAAATGCAAATGTTAGCCATCGTCCACTCTATAGAGGGATCTGATTTGTACAAACTCTTGCAGGGACACAAGAAAAAATGAGAATAATTCTCAAAAGATTATATTTAAAACTTCATTTTTATTAAATAATTTAACACAAGGGATGGCAACAAAGGTATTTTTTTCATTGGCTGGAAACTATGTTTGTTGTCTTTAGATCAAACTGAAACAAAAAGTCATACAGAACATCATTGTATAAAAATCATAAATTTAAGTTTAAGAACTATTATGATCAGACTGAAAGGTATAGGTTAAAAATAAAGAGGAATACAGCCAAATTGTAGCTAAAAGAAAGGCTTTGGGACCAGTGAAATTTACAATTTGAACTGCCTGGAGAAATAATGAAGACACATTGATTAGTTGCAATTAGAAGCATGCAAATAAAGAAAATGAAATGGGCAGAAGTGGCTAACCGTACCAGGTAGAGCGTTACTGTGGTAAACAGATGCAGTTTCTTTGAATCAGTGAAGAAATACCATTTACATCAACTGAACAATAATTCCTAAAGAAGGAATATTTTCTCTTCTTGCCAACTTGGAAATTGCATCAGTAATGACATCATTGTAAAATGGAATTCCAAAAGTAAAAATATTACTCCAAAAATGAATTTTAACACACATGGTTATTGAGAAAGACTTGTTCTTCTTGAGAAGGCCCTTAAGTGAATGAGGAAAACGCTGTTCTGAGGAGGGCTTATTGTCTGTGGTGTACCTCATGTAGCTGCACTACCGTGAGCCTGAGCTGGCTTACGGCAAGCAAATGTGGACCTGTCCACACAGCAGTTTCATGGGCAGTTTATTGGGTTATCTTGAAGCAGGCTGCACCTCTCCATGCAAACAGGTCCACAGAGCAGTCCTAAATGGAGGTGAGAAAAAGTTGGGCTACTGTTTTGTTTGGAAACGGCCTATATTTTTGTGTGTTTGATTTGGGAGATGAAGCAGCCTGGAACACAGCCTTGTCAAAATTTCTTTGGTCTCCCTCCAGTGTTGCTTGGAAGGGCTGTGGTGCAAAGGATTCTTGGTTGGTTTGTTCCCTCGTCTCGTATTATTTTTGTTGTACAGTAACAGGGAAGTGAGGGATGATGGACGTGATTCAAAACAGGCATCTCCTTTAGAAGAAAAGTGATTTAGAGAAAGATGGCAATTTTGAATCAACACATTTCTTTACTGAAAAATAACTGTCACAGCTAATAGAGAACAGCAAGAAGCATAAAATGCTAGTTTTATGTTAGGTTCCTACATTCATATCTGTAATATTTAGTACCTGCCAGTGCAAAAATGTGCAAACCTTAATGTCCCAACTTTCAAATACATATACTATGTATTTGGCAGAAGATGACTCAAGTTCAATGATTTGCACAGGAAACCTGGAAAAAAGTAAGAAATTTAACCCATACAAGCTGAATTTCCATATTTAGGGCATAAGTGCAAGGAATTTCACCAAAGTGCATGCATATGATAAAAAAAAAAAAAGAAAATAGCTTTTAGGTCAGCAAATTATAGAACCTGCTAATTTGTCTTCAGGTTGAAAGCTTCATCTTTGCCACTTTTTTCACGCCAGTAAAGTGCTTACATGAAAATTTGAAAAATTTGAGAAAGGGAAATGGGTTAAGTTGAATGAAAGAGCCTGAATTTCAGCATGACATTTTATGGTCCTGAATATGATACTTTCTACTTATAGGTCAAATTTGATGTTCTAGATCCCCAAGATTCCCGGCTGGTGCTACAATTGCTAAATACCCTGAATGGTATGGTGTTTCCTGTCCTATATAGCTAAATCTGGGGCCTTTGTCCAACATGAGAAATACACCAAGAAGGGTTACTGCCCACATGCAGATAAATCGTACATGTACTGTTAATCTGCGCGTGCACAAAACAGTTTGACATTTCATACACAGATGCTTTGACTGGAGTTACTGAAAACATTGGGTAGCATCCCTGTGTAATACAGTGATTTGGACAAACTTCTTTGTTTAAGTTACAATGACAACATTTGTGATTGTTGAGCTTTAACCTGCTTCGTCCTTTTCTCAAAAAAAAAAAAAAGTAAAACAGGTGAAAAGGAGTTTTATGTCAAATGTAAAGCCATTCTATTACAGAGCTTGATTTAAAAATGGCAGGTCTTATGTGAAAAATGATAGTGAGGAAAGAGTAAGAGTAGGAAAACATTGTGTTCTGTTTCTACAGAGAAAAAATATATTCATTTGTTTCATGTTTAACGATTGATGATAAGATATAACTATAAATTTTGAGAGTCATTTTTATACTGAATCATACTGTGTAATAGATACAGTATTTTTTTTTTCCTTAAAATCCTACTATAAAAATGTATAGCAGCACACCATTTCTAGAAGAAGTAATTACATTTTTATTATGATCATATAGCACCTTGCCTGGCTGTGAAGTTCATGGACTGTGCACTCATTTTTGAGTTACAAAGTCATACTGATGTTAGTTTCTTGTAATGCCAATATATTTCGTATGCCTGCTCCCGAACATGTCTCCAAACTGAAACCTCCAGTTCATCTGGATAGCTGAATCCTAATAACTTGATGTTGAACAACTCAAGGTCATCACTTCTTTTGAGGTACAGAAAATTCCTACTGAACTTCTATTTCAGCTTGAAAGTTGGTAGCAACAAGGTACTGCAGAAATCAAAACAGAGTGTGACATGATACACTGACTGTTTTTTTTCTACAAAATAAAATTACTTTTTCACAGATGGCAATTAATACCTGATAACTATATGTAAGCCATTGTAATGCCACGATACCATGTGTTAGCACCATGATAAAAATAGTCCAGTTTTTGTAACATAGCAACAAGAAATTTAATTAATACCACACTTTTTGCCTTTATTGAGAGTGTAAACATTTCTTCTAAGGTTTTAAAATTGCATAACTATATACACCCATCCGAATGTGTTTATGTATTTCAAAACGTAGAGAAAGAAAATACAAAGCTGATGTGATAAAGGTTTTACTGGCATTCATTCACAGCCATGTTATTCACAGTGGCAACATTCCCTCTGCTTTCTGTGGAAAACACAGGTCACTAACTGCTAGACCAGGAAAGCCCTCAAACATAAAGGCCAAGCTGTACCAAGCTCTTAGGTCAGTATTGGCGATGCATTGACTGTACTATCTATGCTATTTCTCTTCCATGGAAAACCGCCCAGGAAAATTTCACTAGCATTTTCACCAATGCTAAAACACACAAAAAACTTAGAAGTTTGCAAATTTCTGGGCCATAACACTAAAAGCATGTTGATTTGCTTTAACAGTTGTCTTGCTACTTCCTTGGTCTACTCTGCATAACAACTAATATTAGGTACAGAAGGATTATCGCCAGTGATCCATCCTAATACCTGACATTTCACTCCATGAAGGAAGCAGAAACAACATAATCTCTACATTTGTCTTATTACCATGAATATAGAATCCAACAAAGCCCAATCTTCATGAATGAATGAAAGCATAATCTTCATAGAAGTGGTTGCATTTTAGCTGCTGCTTGTCTTAGTAAGGATCAAACACAAGCTACTTTTAAAGAAGTACACATGACAAGGTAAAATAAACAAATGCAAAGCAGACCAAAATTCTGTATACAGTGACCTAAACAATAAGCTTGTCTTCTTCCCAAATCCTCTGGAAGAATAAATATCTTCCCTTAAAGATAAACAAGAACTGATAGACCACGGCATTCTTCAGAGAGCAGGTTCCCTACTAGCATCCCTTAACTGGTCCTTAGAGGGAGGCCTAATTCAATTTCTCCACTGTCTAGAGTTGTGACAGTATGATCTAGGTATGAAAGTAGGTATATAGATATATATATATACACATGCACACACATTTGTGATTGGTAAGGAAAAGAAATACTCTTCCATATAAGCTTCACACTTTTAAAACAAAGCCAGTTTTTTGGAGCCAATATTTGGTACTGTTCTGTTTGTAAAGCAGAAATTTAGAGCATCCTACTGCACTGGTCTCAAAGACAGCCATTAGAAATTTCTGAAAGATATCGCTGTCACTCTTGGATGGCACAGTGGAAGCCACAGATAAATCTAATGGCAAGGGTTAACCTTTAAAATCAGTAACAGCACCTGCATATACCACTAGCTTGTTTCTAATAGGAAACACTGAACACTGTATACATAGCATGTCAGGAACTTATCAAATAATCAGATGGTGACTAAAATATCAGTTTCTTTCAGGAATTTGGTGCTTCTGGTTTTGACCTTAATTGAAAAAAGAAAGCTAAGAATCAAGCATTTAAATTAACTGATTTTTTTATACTTTTTAAATGACCCATTTAGTTTGAATTGTAATCAAAGGGTTGGTGAAAAGGGTTTGGTGGATGAAAAGCTGGACATGAGCTGATGATGTGTGCTTACAGCCCAGAAAGCCAACCATATCCTGGGCTGCATCAAAAAAACATGGCCAGCAGGTCGATTCTGCCCCTCTACTCCACTCTTGTGAGACCCCACCTGGAGTACTATATCCAGCTCTGGAGCTGGCAGCACGAGAAGGACATGGACCTGTTGGAGGGGGTCCAGAGGAGGGCCACAAATATGATCAGAGGGATGGAGCACCTCCCCTATGTGGACAGGCTGAGAGAGTTGAGGTTCTTCAGCCTGCAGAAGAGAAAGCTCTGGGGAGACCTTATTGCGGTCTTTCAGTACTTCAAAGGGGGCCTACAGGAAAGATGGGGACAAATGTTTTAACAGACCCTGTTATGATAGGACAAGTGGTAACGGTTTTAAACTGAAAGAGGGTAGATTTAGACTAGATAGAAGGAAGCAATTTTTTACAATGAGGGTGGTGAAACACTGGCACAGGTTGCCCAGAGAGGTGGTAGATGCCCCATCCCTGGAAACATTTAAGGTCAGGTTGGACTGGGCTCTGAGCAACCTGATCTAGTTGAAGATGTCCCTGCTCAATGCAAGGGGGTGGACTAGATGACCTTTAAAGGTCCCTTCCAGCCCAAAGTATCCTATGATTCTATGATTCTATGACAGAGAGCTCTTCGTAATCCAACTTGATTTATGGAAGGCTTTGCGGTTAAGGCAGTGTGCTGGATCTGAGAGTCTTTACAGTGAAGTAGCAAAAGTTTAGTTCATTAATGTTTGAGAAATGCTGATACACCAGAGATGAAGCTCAATAAACAAGTGTAAATGTGGCTTACAACTGTGAGGTTTGTTGGAATGACTTCCTGCAATGTTCTGCCTAAATCAAAACCTTCTTAGAGGGTTAACAATTTATTTATAGATGGATTCCATATTTGCACATGTAAGCAAGTCTTAGATATGTATGTAATGACAGCCTAGACAAGACGGTAAGCTAGTGATTGCTGATAGTTATAAACAGACATACTCCATATCATTTTACTTCTTATCACAATTTGAATTTTATATGCAAGGACCACATTTTGTGTGGGATCTTCAAATTGTTTCCAGTTTTATTTCTCTAGGTGTTCTCTTAGATGTGTTTTCTTTAGCCACACAGAATTTCCCCTCCCAATCTTGTTTCCTTTCTTTATTTCGTATAGGTGACAACGTCATTAGCAACTTGATGTATGAACATGGAACTGTGATGAACTTTATACACATCTTTGCTCTCTGTTTCCAGTCTTTTCCTCTGTTTTCTGTTGTAAGGGTGAGACCCAAGGACTTGGTTGTGTTTAGTAAGGATAGCGTGGCTGTAGCTCAGAGCTTACCGAAGCCATTAGGGATCCCGTGCTGTGAGTAGCACAGCAGCAGTTAAGTGTGTGAGGGAGTGCAGGCAGCAGTTAACTGCTGCCCTCGAACAAGGCAACAGAGCTGATTTAGGTAACAGGCTTAAAATCTGAGAAACCAACAGTGGAAATAACCAGTGTAAAAATCTAATAGAGGTTTTACTGCGATAAAGCTGTGACTGCTAAAAGCACCTACAATGAGATTTGGATTTGAGTGCAAATCAAATGAAAGACTCAGAGGAGCATGCCAGTAACTGAGGTTCAATATTAAACAGAGATGATACACTGAGGGAAAATGGTTATTGAAGTGAACTGGATAAGGGATATGTGAGCCTCTTTCTTTAAGGAATAGGAGCAACAACTTTGTAAAGAAGGAATGCAGATCCAGTGGAGGAAATAAACATTTCTTTAAGAAAAAAAAGAGAAAATAAAGAGTCCTGCAATGGAAAGGAAGGACTCATGTTGGTGAAAGCAATGCTTCGACTCCAGCAAACAACAAAAACTTAACACTAAAACGTCAGGAAAACCAGATCAGTATTGTATCGTGCTAACAGAAATTTGCATATGATGATTCTTCTTTTTAGTTCTGAGTTCCTATTGCCCTTTGATGATGATGTGATTGGACAAGGTAGCAGAATCATCCATCTTCTTGCAGTTGTGTGCAGTATGTAGAGGAGTCAGCCAGATTTTAGGGCATTTGGGGGGACTATAGCATCACTGGCATCTGACAGCATTCTTGTAGGCTGATTTTGTCTGCTTGCTGAAGCATCCTGATATATGGAGTAACTACACGAATTTCTGCTAGGAGATACTTCCTCTGGGAAATGACTGGTTGTACTAGCTGGTGACAGGATTACAGAATGGCTATCGCCTAGTGCAGAGAAATAACCATGAAAATCCAGTGATGATTCTATAGTGTATCTAGAGAGGTGCTCCCAGGAGCTGAACTGACAAGGTGAAACCTCTCTGTCATTTTAAAGGCCCGGGTGAGATCTCAACTGTACTATCATGTTCCGTTTTGGTCAACGTATTAAGGAAAGATGAACTGAATTGCAACAGCTGTGGAGACAGGATGTAGGGGTTTTTAGGGGAACGAAGAGCGTATCTCTTCGGAAAAGACTTTAAGAGATTAATCCAGCAAAATGAAACATGAGGGAAGATATTGTTACTGTATATGAGTATGTCATGGGGGCAAGCATATAAGAGAGAACTATTTTTTTAAGATAAAAGATCAGCCTGGCATGGGAACAGGTGGCTATCAACTGGCTATGGTAAGTTGAAGCTGGAATGAGAAGATGGGTTCTAACTCTCAGAGCACAGTTCTGGGTCAGTCTTCCAGGCACAAGTACTGAGGGCAATTCACCCCCAAATGCTTTAAAGACAGAACTTGGAGAGTTTATGAAAGTGATTTCATGTTTGATTTGTCTGCAGGGAGCTGACCCAAGAGGTCTCTGGCAGCCCTGTGAACAGACCATATACCTTCATCTCTTCCTTCAAACCCTTTCCGAGAACTCATTTTTCTAGGCAGTCTTCCCTATATTACTCATCACTGTTCTCTCTCCACGGTTTCCCACACGTCCCATGCTTTGTCTTTGTTTCTTTTGT
Source organism: Charadrius vociferus (assembly GCF_000708025.1). Lineage (NCBI taxonomy): Eukaryota > Metazoa > Chordata > Aves > Charadriiformes > Charadriidae > Charadrius > Charadrius vociferus. The sequence continues at coordinate 4,837,387 of NW_009647572.1, read as the reverse complement.
GTGGCTTGTTATTGTGATCTCCACAGCACAGAGAAATTATCTTTCATACAATGGCACTTGTTCATAGTCCTATATAGATAGTTAATAATAATTAATAGTACCATCTGGACTATCAAGCAGTAACAACTATATAATCATCATCCTTTTCATCTGAGTCTCCCAGATAGCTTTTTCATTAACTCTAAGTTTTCAAAATGTAATTACATGTAAAAATTTCCTCAAAGAAAATATATATACTGAATAAAAGACAAATCTTAAACTATTTTTTTGTCTGCAGCTTGAATTCACCTAATATATAAATATTATATATGGATTCACACATGCATAATAGAAATGGCTATATATAATGCATAAGTCTATATATAAAATAAGTATTTAATGAAAAAACACAAAATAATATGAAATCATGTACCATGGTGAATCTAACATACTGTGTTACTCTATATCATTCAAGAAACAAAACTTAATGAAGATTTGGTTTAGAATGGAAATGGTCATCATAAATGTAATGATTATGCCAAACCTAATGACCTTTAGCAGAAATCAAGCATGTTATAAGCTGGCAGTCCTCACTTAACTAATTCCTGTGGTACCAGCAAAAAACCCCCACCAATTTATTTTACTGTTTGTAGTCCCAAGTGGGATTAATCTGAATTTTCATTTTAATTGTTCTTGTATTATTTCTCCAGGCTTTTAAGGTAATCTGTAGTCTAAAGAGAGGGCAAAGAGAGTTCTAATGTCTCTGCAGACAGATTTATTGTCTCCTGCACTGAAGGATTTCCCCTGTGCTCCTGTTTTAGTTTCTTCCCTGATGTTGAGTAATTTAAACAGTATTGACAAGGCAGCGGTGCTGTAAAGTGTTATTCATGCCCAAGTGCCCAAAAAGCAATTGGCCACAGAACCTGTAAAAAGCAACAACAGTTGAATGAAAAGCCTACAAATCAGAATTCTTGGCACATTAATAGCAGTCATTCATTGAAGCAAATTGAATTACTTCATGCAAATTAGTTTTAAAAGAGGGTAAGGTTGACTAGCTACTACCTCTCTTGTTGCAGTAGTCACACTGATGAGTTACATGTGCTGTTAGCCTGACCTGTCTATAGTTTAGGTAATCATAACAATTACAGAGAAGCTAAATTACAACTTAATTTCCTCAAATATAGCTTATGCACAAAATTTCAATGAGTGTTAATGACAGAAAGTCTAAACATCTGTTTATTCCATTTCTGTGATCATTTGGGACAAAATAAGGACTGATACACATGATGAAATTCTTAAAAGGCCCCAAGTTTTAATTGATTTTAAATCATAAACTAATCAATGGGTATGCTTTAAAAAAAAAAAAAAAAGTAGTAGGGATATGTAGTTGTATATCTCATATGGTTTCTGTTTAACAAAATGCTTATTTTTGCTCTATATAGTAGAAACATATTAGTTCAGCCTGACAGTGCTTGGGCTTGAAAAACTTGTTCCTACAGCAGTAATATGGCACTGCATCTGGTCTCATCTGGTGCAGGCATGCTGCCATGCTGTCCTGAGTAGACCACTTTTTTCCAGCTTTGAGTGTGTGCAGATGTTAGTTGTTCACACCCACAATATATACCATAAACCTATAGGCAAAGGCTGGATCTTTGCAAAAGATGACGTTTCCTCTTTCAAAGGAAATTTTCCTGATTGAAACTGTTTAAAAGTCATCACTTCAAACACATTGTTAAAGGTTGCCACTAAATAATTTATTGAGTATTTCAGAGTCATTTTCTCTGCAACATGTTATAATAGAGGTAATTTATTCAGAAGCCTACTTTTAGGAATCATTATTAATGCAATGCTTATAAATGTTATCTTAGTTTAAGGAATCATAATGGAAAAAGTACTTCACAAATTGCTATTGAGCAGCACCTTCTTCATTTATTGATGAAGTAGCACTGATTCATAGAAAAAAAAATTAAAATTCTCCTGTGAAAGACATCAGGATAAGAATTGTCCCCATTGCCAGTTTCGTGGGGCATATTTTTTTACCACTTAGCTTATATTCTGAAGAAACAGAAACTCATCAGGTAGCTGTGCTGATAAAACTGGAGAAGCAAGGAGGAAAACGTGCATGTTTCATAATAAATTGAAAGAATATGTCTTTATGCTTTTCAGAAATACAATTATTAATTTTTTTTCCAGATTTTCTTATTTCTGACATTTACCACAATCTAATAGGTTGTGGCATAGTTGGATATATACTCTTCAGCCTTCATTATACAATTCCTGGGGCTGACACAATGACTGGAAACACAGGGTCAGGTTTAGCACTGTCCTTCAGCAGTACAAAAGCAGCTGCAAGCCTGCCACAACTTGCCACTTAAACTAAGTTCATGGCTGTTTGTCAATGCAGATGATTTCAAAGTTGCTTTGTGTCACTGCAGAACCATGAAAGAACCAAAACATATCAGTGAAGTTATCTTCCAATTAAAAATTAAATTCACCAAAAAAAAACAAAAAAAAAGGTGAAGACCTGCAACCTTTGCAACCTTTACCCCTATAGGCAGGGTACCAAAGCCTGAGCTTTTTCCATTGATTTTAATCTCTGAGGGAAAGCTGATGACAGGCTGTTACTAAAGTGAGCAGACATTTCAGAGCTAATAGAATTCCATTCTATTAAAGATTACCTCCGTGGACCAAGATTTTGGAAATGAGCCTTTTATTCTCTAAAAATGGCTACATGAATTTTATTTCAGTCAAACCAAGTCAAGCCATGTGTTCACTTTGTTTCCCAAGATCTCAGTTTCTTATGATATTAGGCAGCTCACATCCCATTGAAACAAGAAACTCAGAATATGTTAAAATCAAAATACCTTTTGGGTCAGAGCATACTAACTCAGAATATGTTAAAATCAAAATACACTTTTTTTAAATTCCCTTTTCTGCAGCTCTGAACTTAGTGAAACACAACAATTGACTTTATCCTTTGGTCTTACAGTGTTAGATCCTGAAACGATTTACAAGTGTGAATTTACTGCTTCCACATCCTTGCAGAAGATATCATTTACGCCTTTCTACTGAATGGCATTGCCTAAGATGCTGCCAGTATGATACTGGGCTAAATTCAAGCTGATCTTCTCCTTTCGGTGCCCTTTCTAAGCAAATCTAACGGCCATCTTTATGCATTCATCTTGATTTTTTTTGAAATATGTTTTCAAAAGACGTAGTCATGTCCTTCATTCCTTGGCATCACATCGCTGATATAATATAGAAAGAGAGCAGCCTTTGGTGGGGAAGCTGTGAACTGGAGAATTTTGTACGACACCATTTTCCAGCAGTACAGTGTCTACAGAAAAGACTCATATGCTGATATTTGTGGCTCTTCTGAGCAGCGAACCTCATCTCATGTCTATTAAAGACTAGGGACTTTTATCCTTTCATTTCATTTAGAACAAGGTCTGAGCCAGTCTATCACTTACACAAATATCCAGAGTAGAATGGAAGGCCTAGCTTGCCTGCCCATATTTAAAATCTACCCTTGAATATATGGTCTGACAGGTGCTCTGGATGAATATTATGGATTGCCTATGTTACTGTTGAACAGCATACAGCCAATGCACTCATTCTGCCATATCAAGTATCATACAAAATGAAAGTAGCTGAAGTATTTATGACTAGGCAGAGCCTTGGGGATATTTTCCTGGTCAAAAGCAGGATATTGATTTGTAACATTTTTATTTGTTGTCATGTATTTGCTGTTTTCTTTTTTAATACAGTATTCATTTTTAATATAGTATTCTTTTTTAATATAGTGTTCTTTATAATAAGTTTATATTTACATATATTAACATTGGCCCTTTAAAATTCTTCCATTTCTCAAATCTTTGTACTTTGGGGTAAAATTTTGAGTTTCTTTATGTTTTACATTAGGTAAAGAAACTTAAAGCTAATGTTATATAGTCTGTTCTTGCCATTTCTGGACAAGGAAGAATTTGGTTTTCCTGACATTAACATCCGGGTCAATTTTTATTGATTTTGTTTTGGTTTTTTTAATGTTCTACCAGAAATCTTTTGCATATGCAAAGGGAATTATCTTCCTTTTAACACTGCCACATTATTTTCAAGATTTTCTATTTTGAATAGATCCTTAGATATAAGCAATATATCTTTACAGATAGGAACTTAAAGAGAGGGAAAAGGAACAGTCATTCTATGCCTGTACTGCAAAGATGGTAGGTGTTGTACATCACTTCATGGCGAAAGAGCTGCTTATTTTCTCCAGCCACATTGTTTCCATATCAGGGCCTAGGTTCTGTAGGTAGGGGAACTACATTGGCATACTAAAGGTCTAGTTTAATACATTAAGTCTACAGTAGAAATTTGCTCCTCATTTTAGAAATTCATTTAATTTTTTATTTCTATTTAAATATCTCTTTTTATTAATTACCTCGATGTTTTTCCTACCCCTTATTCCAAAGTTAATCCATATAAGAAGTTCTTAGTTTATGAGTGGGAAGAAGAGTATTTAGTTCTTTTCTTCTATCCTTGTGAACTTACAACTGCCAACTATTCTCACTATGCACGTTTTTGCTTCACTTGCTCTGCTTGCTTTAAAAATCTGCACTTTCTTCCATTTATGCTATAATATCTGCATTTGAAATCCCTGACATCTGCCTTTTGACTTTTGCTTAATCTCATTGATTTCTATGCTGCTTTCTGACACTTAGATTTTATGAGTATTAATAAAGATTTTACTCTTTCTGTCTCTTCCTGAAATATGTTCTGATTTTTTCATTACACGTGTTCTGTACAATAGTTGAATGCAATCATCTTTCTTGAACTCATTACACATTCTCTGCAAATGTGCTTTTTAAATTTTAATGTCTTCAGCTCCTGTCTTTCCCAGATAAATTCTCCTGATGGACTGTGCAACTGTATGAGCGCTACATAGGATAATTCAGAATGTATTTTCAAGACTGCTTCCTCATGTGGATCACACACCATTCTCATTTCATTAAAACATCAATGTTTTTTGTTTTCTCCAATGAATTTTATTGCTGCGTGGCATGAGAAGGAGGGACTATTTTCCCAAACGGTCCTTCAGATACATTCAGCAACTCAAAGAACTTGAAAAATACTTACTCTTTTCAAATGTTAAGGCATTATTTGGCAAAAATAAAATATATTACACGTAAACACCATACAAATGATACTGAAGCAGGTACTCCGTGTATTGGTTTTGTGGAAAGTGTATTATTGAGACAAAAGAGCACACAATTTGTCTTTAATCTCAGACCATCTGAGAATAATATTCTAAATGATGAAACAAATTTCTTCAGTAGATTTTCTACTTTCTAGCATAACTTTGATAGTAAAAGAAGTATTTATATCATAATCAAGGGCTGGGTTCAAAGAAGTCTTTGAGACAGTTAAATATCTCAGCATATACTTTGAATGACCTTGAGGGGAAGTTGAGTAGAAGTTAAGTAATGTTCTTTTAATATTTTTTCTACATACTTGATACATTCCTTAAATGCATTTTTAGACTACATCTCAAGAGCAGCACAAAACTCACACAAGTGTGCCTGCTAGTGCACTGTACCTAGTAGCATATTGCATTTCACACTTCCAAAATGATACCTTTCTTTTTGTCCATCAATTTATGTTTAGTTTGCATTGTCAAGTGTGACTGCTAGACTTTTAAGTCTCTTCAAGAGCCAGCAAGAAGGGATTTTCAGCACTTCTAGAAGCGCATCCTGCACTTAATGGTACTACAGTTAGTGACACAATCAATCCCATAGATGATAACTTAAGTCCCCGATCAGTGTTCTAACTCTGCTGATGCTCAGTGTCAATGGCATTGCATTTCTTCATGTATCTTCCCATCTTTCCAAAGTGCTGTAACTGAATAGAAAGCAGACTGAAGAGGATCCATATCAAAATATGCCTAGAAAACTAATTAAACAGCTACTGTCCATATTGGGACAGGTCTCCTGTATGCTCCAATGTAATCATCTCATAAGAATATACTGGCTCTAGATGCCTATGTGAGGGTTACTTCTAAACTAAAAATAGAAATATATTAAGAAATAAGAGGTCCACAAACAAGCTGGGAGACAAAATAAATTTCAGTAAGCAGAAACATTTTTGAGACCTGTTGTTAACTGGAAGAACCACATTGTGTTGGTAGATACAATAATGGATTTATGGGTGACACACGGTGCTTCTAGAGACACAACTGAAAGCCAAGTAGGATAACCTAGGGAAACCAACATGGCTGTGTGTTTAGAGAATTGAATCCTACCTATGTTTAGGCCACTGAATAGAGGCCCTAGAAAATGGATAGATCCTATCAGCCAGTGAGATTGGGTTCAACTGACCAAATGCAGGTCTCTGGCTTCCTTCGTGATGGCTCAGGGCACCCTGCCTGCTTGCCAGCTGATGTGCCAGAAGGATGTAGGTATCATGTGGGTGCATCAGTTGTGTTAGGATATCTCAGACAGCACTAGATGCCTTTTTTTTTTTCACACTATAGACACCTTAACATGAACTGAACCTACCTTTAGGCTCTAGTAAATATATTGACTAGATTATCGCTGATTATAATGGAATCTGAAACCTCTATTGCCTCTATAGGACATCCAACAGGGATATCTAAATTTAGATCTCCTATTCTGAAATTACTGTCTTCCTGTTTACACCAACTGAGTAGAAAATAAAGTTGAGTAAAACTCTCAAGGTTTGGTTTTTTTCAGTATAAAAATGCATATTTTCCCTAAATTCTTTGAAAAGTCCAGTTTCATGATCAAAAGTAAAATAAAGAAACCTAAGCAAAACCCCTGACACATTGTAAAAATTCACCTTGAGGGTTAAATTTTGGCCCTGCTAAAAGCTGCCCATTGATTTCAGATCATATTGCAGAAAGCTGAGCAATTGTAATAATAGGTGTTTTTACTAATTTCACTTATAACTCAATATAATTTTTTATTCTGGCTCTCCCTGATTATCTCTCTGCACACACACGTATGTATATATACCTATATTCTATTTGTGAGTGTGTGTGTCTGTGTGTGCATTTATAGACAAAGAGTGAGTGTGCATATTTTCTCTTTTAACTATGTGTCAAAAATTTGGAGGCAGAAATATTAGGGAAAATATTCTGAAAGCAGAGGAAATTTTTAAAAGAGCTTACTAGTGTCCACCTCTTAAACAGTTATTCCATACAAATCTATAGCATTATTTTGAACAAATATGTAAAAACAGAAATTTACTTTGTTTACAAGATTTCCCTTTTTGCCCTTGCTCTCCTACCCCTCTGGTGTTCACTGAGTACCACTACAGAGCTAAAAAGAGCCTACTGTTAATGTATTTCAGGCCTTTGTAGTTCAATTCCTTTAGGAAATCTCAAGCTCATAAAGTTCAAGTGTACACAAAAATTCTCAAAACCTGGTTCCATCATTAGTGTAAAAGTGTTTGCAAACGCATCTGTTTCCTCAATGAAACGTGATGTACTTTAACCTCTTCAACCTTTGCCCAGCAAACAATAGCTTTTGCCGGTTCCTTTCAAGCAATCTGAACAGCTAAACCATGTACATGTATTTATGGATTTATGGCATTAGGAAGCCCTCTCTCTTTTATGAATTCTCATAGCTGGTAGGTGAAAAATAATTGCACCTGAAAATGTATAACATGGGTCAGAAACACATCTTTTAAGAGCTCTGTAAAGTGCAACAGATTAAATAAGAAGTAGCTGTGAGATGAAAATCAACTTCTAAATCAAAGAACAAGTGTCCTTTATATAAAGATAAGGAACTCTGTATGGCTGTGTCCTGGTTTGAGGAATATAACTTTCATTCTGTGAAGGAGGGAAAGAACAATAACAGCAAATTTATCTAGTGTGAAAGAAATTCTACAACTGTATAGTAAATGTGCTAAACGTTTGCACACTACAGTGAGCTGTTACCAAAATCCAATTTTCAGAAAACGGCAAAATTTTCAATCAAGAAAATCTTGCAGGCTTTTAGAGACATCATATGAATCAGAAATTTTGTACATTGGATGTGATTTATGAACCAAAAAAAAAACGGACATATACCTATGCCAACACAAATTAACGGAAAATAAAAGCAGTAGCTATTGAATGTATCTTCAGTTTCAAATAACTGACAGATTTTTTAATGTATGCTATATGAAATATATGTAAGGAAAACAGTTACAGTGACCTGTGACATTACTGAAGTTATCAGACAACACCGCTGCAAGTATTCAAACAAATTATTGGAAATTAACAAAGGCTGCCATTAGCCATTTGTCAGTTGGCTGGTTGGCTGTCTTTCCAAGACATACGTAAGCATTTTTTCTTAAACTAGGCAATGTAAATTATAAGACATTGGGCTGTCTAAGATAATACAAAATTTTAGCAAGGTGACTGTTTACAAAAGCCTTTTTCTCTTAATGGAGATATAGCGGAAGCTTTTCAATTTTAATCCTATTGGTTGAATAATAGTCCAGACTTCCCAAACTAGCTTTATACTATTGATTGAAAACTTAATGAAAAGATGAGAATATGCTACTGCACACACAGAGACAGAAAAACTAAAGTTGTTTTATCCATTAAAATGTGATAACACAATAATGGTTGGTGTGAACTATTTCCAAGATGGTAGCGAGTATTTAACTAAATTTGCTGAACATAGTAATGTCACATCTGTTTCAATACTGCAAGATATTGAAACTCATTAATCTTTCTTGGCATAGTACTAATCAGTTTTACAGGACTAATTGCATGTTTTATAATTAGTAGAAATAATGGCAATATTTTTCAATTAGGAGCTTTAAATAAATAGTTCACATATTATAATTTTCTTACATCTTTCTAATCACGTAATTGCCGATATCATAGTAGGAGCCTATGCATAAAAAGGCAATTAACTAAAATAAAGTGATTGGAAACTAAAGGAAATTAATGTTTTTTCCATCAGATTTTGCCTGTCATTTTCAAGAACACCGAAAAATTAGTTCTAAGTTATATCAGAAGACTTTGTGGATTTGTGGCTTTTCGAGGGGCAGAACAAGCTTGAAGAAGATGATGGCTTTCTGTGATGAAATAGGTGACTGGACATGGGGAGAGCAGTGGATGCTGTTTACCTTGCATTTAGCAAGGCATTCAACACGTTCTCCCACTGTATCTTTGGAGCGATATTGATGAAATATTGACTGGATAACAGGGTGGAAAACTGGTTGGACTTCTGGGATCAAAATATTGAGGTAAGGGATCCAATGTCCACCTGGTCATGATGAGTGACATCCCTCAAGGATTGATATTACATTTGATGTTATTTAATATGTTTGTTAGTGGCCTCGACAATGGGATGTTAATGAGTTTGTAGATGATACCACTGGAGGGCAGTTCTACTATGGCTTGAAAGAGCTATATGGGCTGGAGAAATGGTCCAGCAAGTATCTCAGAAAGTCCAGCAAAGGCAAATGCTAAGTCCTGCAGGAGAGCTATAACCCTGTTAACAGTGAGGAGTTGACGGAATAGAAAACAGCTGTGTAGGAAATCACCCTGGAGTGTTGGCAGACAACAAAGTTAGGCAGAAGTGTGCCCCTGAGATGAAGGTGACGAGCTGCATACTGGGCTGTATTGGCAAAAGAGTAGCCAGTAGAGGAAGGACAGTGATTATTCCTATCACTCTGACACTTGTGCAATTGCATCTGGAGAACTTAATCCAATTTTTGGTTTCTCAGTATGAGAATGACTTTGACATATTAGAATGAGTCCTATAGAAGGCAACCAAGAAGGTTCAGGGGCTTCTTCCATTTTAAGAAGAAAAACTTAAGTGAATGATCTTCTTGATACATTTGACTACACAGCAGGAGACACAGAGAAGACGAGCCGGGCTCTTCTCAGAAGTAAAAAGTGATAATGAAAAGAGGCATTGGTTAAGTCTTGCAGCACAGGAAATTCTGATTAGGCATCAGTAAAAAAAAGTATTCATAATGAGGGAAGGGAAACATTGTTTTGCCAAAAAGTTTGTAGGCTCTCCAATCTTAGAGACTGTAAAACCAGAATTGAACAAGGCCTTGAGCATCCTGCTCTATCTGGACCTGCTCTGAATGGGAGGTTGGACTGGACAGTCTTCAAGGGTCCCTTCTAACTTGTATGAATCTATGCTTCTATGAAAGCCATTTTTATCTTTTATACAATTTGGATAACACCAGTATGACAAGAACAGTGGGATTTAAGTTATAAGTATGACAACCAAGTTTGTTCTTTAGTTGTAATTGTGATATAGCTGGGTATCAAGGTTCTGCTGGTACACACATCCAATGCTTTTAAGTTGTTAATTCCATGAGTGGTTCAGGAACTCCCCAACCAGTCATCTGCATAGATGAGATGGAGGCACTGGACCAACTTCTGAGTAGCTGATTCTGTGCCTTCATAGTTAAGGATTAAGAATCATTAGTGCCTCTGTAGTCCCATCAAGGACTATAAGAACCTTGCTAGGGCATGCAGAGATGTAGTCAGGAAGGCTAAGGCTCAGCTAGAACTGAAATTGCCCAAGTAAGGGTTCTTCAGACACATGAGCAGTAAGCAGAAGCACAGGGATGACACAGGCCCTTGCTAAACAGTGCAGTGAAACTAGTTACTACAAATTCTGACGAGGCAGATGTTCTCAACACCTTCTTTGCCTCTGCTTTTACTGGAATAGATGCACCTCAGATCACAGGATCGAGTAGCTACAACAACTCGTGTTGATCTAGCCAGTAGTGAAGGAATAGGTGGCCTGTGGTCTCTTGTAGGGGCTGAACCCACAAACTATGGGCCCAGACAAAATCCACCCAGGGTACTAAGAGAAGTGGCTGACATTGTTGTAAAGCCACTGTCCACCGTCTCTGATGTTTGAAAAGTTGTGGAGATCAGGGGATACCCTTGATGACTGGAAATTTCATACCCAGATGCAAGAAGGGCCCAGAAGAGGACACAGGAAACTACAGGCCCATTAGTCTTTGATCCCTGGGAAAGCAATGGAATGAGTCCTTTTAGAAACCATCAGAAGCCAAATGAAGCAGGTGTTTGGGAAAAGCCAGCACAAAGGCAAATCATGCCTGACTAAGCCGATCATGTTCTGCAACAAAATAGCATCTTCTGTCAACGTGGGGAGAGCAGTAGATAACTGTTTACCTGGACTTCAGCAAAGCATTTAACACTGTTTCCCAGCCTCCTCCTAGACAACCTGGCAAGATACAGATTAGGTGGGTGGTCTGTGAGATTAGTAGGAAATTGGCTAAAAGGCCATATTCAGAGGGTGGTGACCAATGGTTTTTACTCAGGCTGGCAGTCCATTATAAGTGAGGTCTCCCAGGGATTGGTACTGGGTCCTACGTTGTTCAACAACTTCATAAATGATCTGCACAATGGGATTGAAAACACCCTCACCAATTGTCATGGTTTAGGCTGAACTGGCCACTGGAGATGTGGGGCAAGCTTACTGATGACATTAAACTGGGTGGAGAGGTGGATGTGCCAAGAAGGGAGAGCCACCGTACAGAAAGACCTGGACAGGCTGGAAGAGTGGGCAAGCAAGAACTGTATGAAGTCCAGCAAAGACAAGTGCAAGGTCCTGCACCTGAATCAGCATAACCAAAGAGCCCAGTACAGGCTGGGATACGTGTGGCTGGGAGGTCCTGGTGGGCAACGAGCTGAACATATGTCAGCAGTGCGCTGCTGCAGCAACGAAGGCAAATTGAATGCTGGGCTGCACCCACAGGGGCATTACTAGCAGAGAGAGACATGTGATCATCTCACTCTACTCAGCACTCGTCTGGCCGCCCCTGGAGTACTTGTCCAGTTCTGGTCCCCACAATTCAAGAAAGACATGGGCAGACTGTGATGTTTGGTTGCTTACTGGAGTTAACCCATAACAATTAGTTTTTTAGTTTTTAACAAACTCTCTGCATGCCTGCACAACACAATTATTTCTTGTCTTATATGTGAACGCAGGTGGAAACACATTGATCGGAAGCGGGAAACTGGTCAGGTTATGCGCTGCAGTAGGACTTTTCTATCACTGAATTCTCCCAGAGAATTGTAACATGATGTATCAAATTACATTTCCAATTGTGCAAGTGTTTGCAAACATTTGTCTGCATTCATTTGATTCTAAAAGTAAAGGGCTAGAAAGTATATTAGGTGGCATGGGTAAGGAGAACTGACTTTCTAAACAGGAGTAACATCTGTGAGCATTTAGGAATTGTAGTAATTGGAGTAATGTTTCAAAATTTTTTCTCGCTTTCACTATTTCCCTTTAGGTTGTGAACTTATTCAAGTGAGTTTACAAGCACTTTATTGTTCTCCAGAGTTCAGATAGTTGCTCAACTGCTCCATGCAGCTTTACATTTAAAACACTTGTTATAACTCCCTACAGAGTAGTAAAACATTATGCCTTACCCCCATTTGAGCATACAGAAGAATTCTTTTAACACCTTTGTTATTGCTGCTACTTGAACTAATACGTTTCACCACTCAAAACCAATTGCCATCACTTTGTAATTAGAAAAGAATGTGGGGAAAAAAACCCTCCATAACAAATGGCTATGATGATTTGCTTGTTTGTGCAGGTATGCACAAGCAAAGGAGGACAATTCTGGAACAAAGAGCTTACAAATTTACTGAGAAATATTCAGATAATCACATGCTTTTGACCCAGCAAAAAGCACTAATGTTACCTTACAGAGATGCGAGAACTTTGGATTCCAATATTACTTCAAAAGTTCGTTTCAAACAAGTCCAGTCAATTGGAAAGCCCCTAGCACTTCACACTGTCTGATTTCTACAGAAATCTGCTTGTGAGGACAAGACAGGCACACAGACACAATGAGTGACTGTGAAGATTACAAAAATAAAAATACACTAGCTAGGGAAATGAACAATGTTAGCTTGAAAAACATTGCCACCATTAGCCAGTTTTCACAAATTCTTTTATATGTATGAACTTCCACTATATGTCTTTATTTAAGTCCATTAAAACAGCATTATATTTCATTGCCTTAGGAAACTCTGGAATCAATGTGTTAAGGTCAAGTTCATAAATACACTCTGTTTTATATAGTTTAATCTCTGTTGATTTGCCAGCTGAGAAATTTTCAAACATGTAGTGGTAGGGCATGATAAATAGTTGCATCTGCATATTTGCCATTCCTTTTACCTCCAGATACTAATATGAAAGATCATTTGAAAAAGAATACTGGTAATCTTATTAATAAGGATGTCTATTCTGACTGCAGAAAGTATTCACACAAAAAGTCCTTGAAACATCTGAGTATTGCAAAATAAAGATTACCTTCTGTCTCTGCACCTAGCATATACAATAAAGGTACAAAGAACAGTCTGTGTTGTTTACAGTGTATCTAGTGGTGCTTAAATTGAAAACATGATGACAATTTCACTTTAACTTGAGTCAAAGTTAACACATCTTCCAACTAAAGCAAAATGTCTGAATTTTAGATTTCAACCACAAGAAATCATTTGGAGATGTGACTTGCAATAAGAATTACAGACTGTAAAAGCATTTTAGAAAAGAGGAATGAGTGGCAAAAGGCAGATCAGTTAAAGTGCAATGTTGGCACTTTCAGTACCTCTTTGGTTAGAGTGCTGATCAATGAATTAGTCTTTGCATTGACATTGATGAAAAGGTATGAAATGAAGAGTACAAGTTGTCCATTCCTGCAAACAGTGCATTCCACATTACACAAGTTAATTTAAATGAGTCATCTAAATTTAAATGAGTCATCTAAGTTTATTCTTCAGGTAGTGAGAGTGACAAGCACCTCTGGAAGGTAATTTTTCCTTTCATACTTTCCGGGTGGAGAGTATTCTGATAATATCAATTAAATGTAGTAGATCTTCTTTTAACAAACTAGTTAGGCAACTAGAATATTTCCACATTAATATTATGGATACTTAATGGATAAAGTTTAGCATTAGCTTATGATATTAAAAATGTCAAAGATATTTGAGAAAAGTTAGTATTAAAAGGAACACAGCACTGTAATACACAATAAAGAAAGAATTTACCTTTGTGAACATTTAAAAGACACCATTTGGCATAGTTGGTAACTTGTACTATTATGCTGAAAAAAATGGAGAGGTCCAACTACATTGGATCTGAATCAGCCCCTTTTGAAACCTTCATCCCTTCATAAGTAATGTAGATGCTCTGGTTGTTTAGATTTTTTTGCTCAATTATCTCCTTTACATGTCTAAATTTGGATAGAAATAAGCCGGTCTAGGATCTCTATGATTTAGCCTCAAAGTACACCAGTGCCTCTTTGTATAAAACAGCCAAACAAAGTACTGGAAGGTTTTGGGGCATAATTCATAAATATTTTCCTGTATTGCATTTAATACCTTGACTGGATGGATGTGCAAAAACTCAAGGTCTGAGCTTTACCGAGTAAGATCTTACTTGCTAAATTGTCTCCTTGAAATCAGTGTGACTACTCAATGAGTACGAATGACTACTCAGCATGTGCAGTGAAATGGAATCTGACCCATGATATATCACTTCTGATGAAAAAACAGGATATTAAACAAGGTACATTAAATAACAGTAATACCCAGAATGTCCTTTTAAAATTAGCTTTGTTGATTGACAGATTATCCTCTGTTGCAAACTCTAGGATAAAAGGGTCATTTCAAACATACTATAGTTGAAGTCCTGCTTACGTTTCCTGTTAGCTTCAAATTCCCGTATTCATCCTGTTATAATCCTCTGCTTTACAATACAGAATCTAAAAGTAATCTTATTTATTCATATTTTCCTGCAAGCTGCTTTTTTATTTCCTTTCTTTTTCTCTTCTCCTTGCTCTTGTATTCCTATCCTCTCCTAGTTGCTAGTCTCACTTAATTAAAATATAAAAATGTCACTCACTTCACAACATCAAACCAATTTAATTTACCTCATTCTCCTACTTGGCTGCAGGCAAATTCTGTGTCTAAATACCAGTTGTACTGAACGTTTAGTATAAATCTGTGTTCCTATCCCCTCTCCAGCTGCAGTCTCCAACTCTTTGTAGCTGTAATGGTAAGAGATTGAGGGAACCTGGGAGGGCAGAGTGGGCAAGCTTCTGGAGGTAAGTGACCAAAGACAAAGTGCAAGGATCAAAAGAAAAGGGCAGCTTTGCAGCCTGAAGAATGAGATTCACATGGTATTGGGTAAAATGAAGATCAGTGGTTAAAGCAGCAGAATCTATTTATACACAATTTCTTCTTTAGAGAGGGGAAGTATGCAATTACATGAGAAGAGACAGGAAGGTCATTTTATAAAGAAATTGCTTTGTAATATTCCCCATGTTACAGAAATTTGTTCTGAGGGTGCAATGGACATTCTCCACCAAGAAGCAAAGCAGCGAAGAATTTGTGCCATAAGCCAGTACTGTTACTTCCCTGCTTGTGACCTGGAAGTGGAGTCAGTGGGCATGTACTAACAACACATACCCAGTACAATACAGCCAACACATAATCACTGCGTGAAGAGGTTACTGTTCACCTGCTGATTGGGGAAAGGGAAGGGCAGCGTGCCTTTGTAGTATTGCAATGCCAGTAATGCCAAAGGAGACCAGGAATCGAATGGGTGCAAAATGTGTAGAGGGGAACATGATGTCATGAGAGGAGTGTTGTCACTGGGGCTTTTTTTGGTTTGCTTTCATTTGTAAAATGACCTTAGAAAGAATTAGAGACTCATGTTATCTTCTCTGTCCCCATTGACCCACTTTCATCTGTTCGCTTCATTTAACTACAATGTCTTTTTGTAACAGTCAATAAAGACATGCTTCATCTCACCTAAATTCAGATATCTAAAAGTTAGATACAGGTAATTTCCTTAGGCTACCAGTATAATTGTTGGAGATAAATGGATACCACAAAGTGAGATAGAGCAGCCCTTTGTCAGATACCCACTTCAGCCAAGAGAATTGCTCCCTGATAATTCCTGTTTCTCTGCTTGACCACCAACATTACTAGCTTGAATCCAGTTGTATTACATACTGACATTAGAGCAAGGAATCCTACCTTATGTCTATACTGGTTCCCATTTGTTCTATTTTATCTCTTTCACATAAGAAAAAAACAAAACAAAACAAAACAAAAACCACTTGTACAGTAACTGCACTTTGAATTTTGAGATGTGAGGAAGATCAGCTAGAAATAATTTACTTAGATAATTTTTGGCTTCCAGAAAATTATATGAGACCTTACAGTAAAAATTTATACAGGAGAGAGTATTGCAATGGCTCTGGATGGATTGTGTTGTAAAATAACACATGAACATACTTAAAAATCCTTCTGCTTAGAAGGATGATACGTTGCTTCCTGTGCACCACATCAATCAGCTTTGTATGTCATCATATAACCTTCTTAAAAGTGGAAATTGAATACTTTTTTCTTCATTACATCAGTGGTTATAATGCCTCTGTTTATAGCTGTCTCAGCTGGCTGCTAAAATGCTTTTAATCTGAGGGGTTGCTTTGTATATTTAATCATTATATTTGTATTTTACACAAATGCTTAGAAATTCATTAACATTTTTTCATAAAAAAGAGAAAATAACTTTTCTTCTAAGGACTGTTCTACAAAGCTTTAATTTTCACAGTTAATCTGCCTGTTTCTCTGCCAATTTGCTGTGCCATTTTACTTCTCCCCACTTACCTGGCAAGAAGCTGATATTCAAATGTTCTCTGTATACTAATTCTAAAATCTCTTTCAGTTTATGCCACTATCCATGGTTAGCAATCAGTGAAAGGATTATTGTTTGAATTAATTTTGTAAAAATGTCATCAAATCTTCATGAATATATTAGGATTATTTTTTTTCTATGAGTCAATAGAGAGACTTCTATGCAATCTACAGTTCACCTTATCTGTCTTCAAATTAGTTTTTGGTGTTAAGAGAAGAAGTATGGCCAGAAGAGAATTCTCTTGCTGCATACTTTAGATGAGTTAAAGTGAAAAAGTGGTCATTTTATCCGTCAGCACTGTGTGAGTAGAACCCCGTCTATCTCACTTCAGTCAGAAATTCAGTGACTGGACACAGCCAGTTGAGGACTTCTTCAAGAGATTATAGCTCTTACTGGAGAGATATAGACCTGCAAAGCCTGATTCATCAGAGACATCCATTTTAGGACAGGTGACTCACCCTCATATACTTATCTCCAAACCACATTATTTTTTTGTAACTGTGTCATTCTGACTAAAGTAAAAGAATTTCAAAGTCTTCTCTGCTGTTTAGAAAGACTGAGATATGGTGAAACAAAAATATTCTTCAGTATTCAGGCTTGGAGCAAAATTAACCCTTTCCTTGAATTTCATGAACAACCCCACTGTCTCACCTCAGGATGGCAATAAAAAGATGCAGAAGTTAGAGGACTATATCTTCTCACAGGAAACAGCCTTACTACAGCAAGAAAAAGAATGACTCACCATACAGAAGCATCTTTCTGTAGCACAAGATAAAATGACAAAACTTGCTAGGCTTCCAGAATGAAGGCTGATATTTTTGTGAATTCAAATTTTTGACCATGTTTCGGTGATGCTTAGAACATGAGAGAGAATGGCACTCTAAGCTTGTTGCTTAGGTGGCTGGTGGTTAATTCAACAACTATATATTCAACAATTACATATATATTCATGAATATATATATAAACAGTGAAGAATTTAATTCATCTCTGCTCATTCATCACGATATTTTCTCTTTAATTTTTACTCTCCACTTAGCTTAAAAAGGAGGTTGCTTTAATTTATACTAAGATATAATTTTAATTCATTTGAAAAGATTTGTGGTTTATTCATATGAAGTGGTGTATAATATAAAATATACTTCAGCACAAAAATATTCTGATTACTGAATGTATCTAGCTAGGAACTAGCCTGAAAGATGTGGTCAAAATGAAAGGACATTAGATCTCTGCTCTGACCAGCATTGTGACTGTTGCCTTGGATATTTAAGACTCTATGAGGATGATGAAAACAAAAATAGAGAAAGATGGAATTAATTACATTTACCCAAAAGTTCATGAGACTCTCAAAAAAGAAGCTGATAAATTTCTAATTGAGGTATAATCTACTGTTTATTAAAATCTTATTAAAGGAATGGAGGGAGAAAAATAGGATTTAAAACTCAAAAAGTGTTTGGAGAATTAATTTAGGATTCTAGACCAGATTTCCATATCAGGCAGCTTGCTAAAAACTATAATAAAGAACAGGATGAATAAACACATGGAAAAATGATCCACACTGTGGAACAGGTGACTTGGAAGTAAGACGCATGACACAGGTGTACCAGAAGGAATAAATGAGTGTGTGGGCAATTGATGCATGTGAGACACTCAAGTTGGGTCTAAACAAACCTCAAAAAACGTAAGAGGGAAGGAAGGTCCTCTTTGTAAAGATTAGAAAATGACTGAAGAATAAGAAACATAAGGTGGGGATAGGGGAACATTTTCCTCGGTTATCATCCAGATTTTGTGCTTACATCTCTGCTGTTCAGTACCTCATTAAATAATCACAAGGATGAAGAATAATGAAGTGAAAAATTCTCATACCTTATCATAAAGAGCAGCTGAAGAAAACTTACAAGGCACTTACAGGATCCAGTCAGAATCCCCAGTGTAGAAAACCATCCTGATTCCCAGTAGTTACAGGAAACACTAATCACTCTCCTGATTGCCCTCCCCCTCCTCCAATCACCACTCCTCTATCTGCCTTAGGTAGATGCAAATGGGCACACCCTTTTATGCTTTGGTTACTCCAAATAATATCTTGGGAATCTGAGTTCTGCCATGGACATCTTACAAAGCTTATTTAACAGATTTGTTTCACTTTTGTGTGAGGAATGCCTTATTGTTACTTACTAACTGGTTGTATTTTGCTCTACCATACCCCTAACTCAAACCATGGTAAGTAAAATGCAGAATAAATTATTTTGTTTACAACATACAAAAGAGGAAAAACAGCTACAAAAGTTTACAAAAAAAAAAAAAGAAGGGGAGGAGGAGAGAAAAACTATGCTTAACCTGCTCATTTTAATGTTAGGGTGAGAAACAGCTATATTTTTCATCCTTTTTCTCATATTTAATTGGTGTGTGATAAGTTGTCCAGACAAGGTGATTGTCAGGGATTTCCTATTTTTTGCTTATCATGCTCCTTATGTTGCATTATTAGAGAGCACCCTGTCTTGGTGATGTACATTGGCTTTTATAGCCAATCTCTCCTTTGAAATCCTCTAAGATTCCAGACATATAATCTCTTTCCCCAAAACAATTTTTATGTCTTCCTTTTGCATGAGACAGGCATCTTGTCATGTCGCTTAATCCAAAGAAGTGGATTAATCCACATCCTTGGAAATGCTAATGTGTCTTTGTTAAATCAGATGTCATTTTGTCTACTTTGCTAGCTAATAAACAGCTTTTGCCTTAGTGAGAAGTCAATCCTCCCTCCTCACCCTGGCTCTGTTAACTTACTGTGTACGTTTCATTATAAAGTGTTAAAAATGTATGTTTTATATTAATCTGTATTTTATATCAGTCTGGCCATAAAGATATATATAAAGATCTAAAGTGGTTATCATTGGTTCTTGAATACAGGTCAGAAAGGACAGTAACACACTACAACAGGTCTGTGTGATTTACCTTTGTTATCTGCCTCTGAAACAATTTTCTTATAGCAGAAACTACAACTGGTTGCCTATAAAGACAGCACAGTCTCACAATACTGAATGATTCAGTGGAAAAATGACAAATGAAATTCAGTAAGTGAGAAGCAATGCACATGGGGAAAAATATATGCATAATGATAGACTTGAAATTGCTTACAATCACTTAGAAAAAAAAGATCTTATTAGATAGTTCTCTGAAAAGCTCATCACATGCTCCACAATGGTCAGAAAAGCAAAAAGACTGTTTAGGATTATTTGAAAAGGAATGAAAAGTAAATAGAGCAATCATTATGCCACTAAGAATCCATGGCGTGCCTTTAACTTAAGAACTTCTGCAAGTTCTAGTTTTCCTTTATCAAAAAGAAACAAAGAACTAAGAAAGGCACAAAGAAGTGCAGCAAAGATTACAAAAGGTTTAAAGCAATCGCCTATTAAAAAGTGAATCTTACCTATAAAATGGACCCGAACTCTTCAGATTAGAAAAGGCAATTTAAAGAAAGATCACATAAGTGTTTGTACTGTTGTAAGTAGCGTGGAGAAGAGAGACGGGAATTATTTTATTTTGTTTCCTCATTTATTTAACTGTGCAACTCATTGCCACAGGGTGCTCTAAAAGCAGAAGTATAAAGACAGAACAGCCTATGAGTCTTCAGACTGGAAAGACGCAGCTGAAGGGAAAGACAATGGAAGTTCATAAAAGCATATATAGTGTGGAGAAGGTAAACTGGGAGCAGTTTGTCAGTATTTCTCCATTATTAAACTGTGGATCTCAGTGCCACAGGTCTCATGGAGGTCAAAGTATAAACGGGTTCAAAAATAAATTCATAAAGTTGAGCTCCATTGGAGAACAGTTAACATTATGGTTCAACCATAACCTCTGTCTCAAGGTACTAAATTACTCTTTTCTAGAAACAATCACTTTGTACAGGTCATGCTTCCTGTACTCTGCCTCAGGAACCCTCTTTTAGCCTCTGGCAGAGGGAGAATATTGAGACAGTTTGATATTTTGCTCTTGTGCTCCTATGATTTTTTTTTTAACTAATTGCAGGGCTTTGGGACCCACAGCTATCCTTCCATACATGTATTTATTCTCAGATCAGGGACATGTGCAAATAAGACCCACATACAATGTTTTTCCATCTGTATTCTTTGTCATTCAACACATGTAGAATATGCAATTGGCCCTGCAGAGTTGCACAGATCATTTTGTACTTTATAAGAGGAAGAGCTTGGCTTACTCTAAAAACTTGGTGATTTTTCTTATGCAGAAACACTTACGTTTAGTCTGACAGATTTTCCAGAAGCTTGGATAATGAATTGTTTTTACTTATCTACAGCTTTTGATAATAAAGACTTTGATTTGATGGACCTTTTTTCTTTTTTGTCATGATTTTGGAAATAGGAAAAAGCAGAAAACATCCTTAGGAAAAGAGGAGCCTTTATTTCAAGGCATATAACTGCTACTGGATATAGTTTTGAAGTTTAGTCGTTGTCACTTTGCCTCAGAAAAATTTAAGGACACATCACTAGGGTAGGATAGAAGAGGTAAGGTATCAAACCAAATGGAGTGAATGAAATGCCTCTCGTCTATGATGTTTAAAAAAAAACTCTAAAAAGCTTTGTAATGTTAAAATTGGATTATTAATATTATTATATGGCTATTATTAACATTGAGCACCTTATTTCAGGGCCATGCAGTCAGTAAGTATACATTTTGAGGCACGTGATATGTCATCTCTCAACAAAGGTCTGTGCTTCTGCAGTATAATGAGTTTTAAGAATGATGCAGAAATCTCTACAAAGTGAAAATGGTGAGGCAAGTTCTGGAAATAATCTCACAATCGGCAATGATGTTGTAGGTCACAGTGAAGTAACAAAATATTTCTGCTATCTATCTCCATTGTTCTTAGGCTAGTATTACTTTAACTACTGATATTCACAGTATATGTAATTTATACGTAACTTAAATAGATAAAGTGCCAGAAAAAATCCAAGATGTGTTGCATATCGTGATTGATGTGGTGCTCATTTCATTTAAATACATTTCTATGTGAACAGCCATCCAAATATATCTGTTATAATACCAGCAGTATGACAGAATCATCATTCCTTAAAATCTCTATTACTAAACTGTAAGTGGACTGTTAAACTTTGGCTCAAGGGCACAATAACCCTCACATCAGCATAATTTAATCATCAACATAAGCTAATGGAAAGTTAAATTCGATGTTCAAGACAGTGTAATTCTTTCCTGTTTCATATATTCCACGCCTATAGATTTTCCAAAATGGGTAAATTTTTGTATTGAAATGTCTTTCCAGACATAAAAAATTTAATACATTTTTATACTCTTATTATTTGATGGAAAGGAAATTATTTTATTTCTTTTCTATCTGCCTTGAGAATGATGTTTTTATTCTTCTGGAAAATATTTTCTAATATATAACTTTCAAGAAATTGAAGTATTTATCTGTACTGGGTACTTTGACAATAGACTCCTTTAACCAACAAAAGCTCTTTCTGGGATGCTGTTGAGGACTGTATAAAACATGCCATTTGGCCTAAAAAACATTGTGGTCATTTACTTATAAAGGGAAACGACCTAATGGGAGTTCATAAATATCCTTTTGCTTGATGTATGAAAATGTTGCAAAGATATTCTCTGACATGGCATAGCCAAGGGGCACAGAGTGAAACCAGGACATGCCACATGGAAAGACAAAACAAAGACAGCAGATCAGCCTGATAATGTGGCTTGAGGAAGATCACGGCTGCTCCACAGTTTATAGGGCATCTCTGACTGATACTGAAACATTGCTCCATTTTCTGGGGACAAATGAAGCATACAGTAGTTTTCCTGGCATATCTGCCTTCCTGTTTATATTCTCTATGTCAGTAATACTAAAGTAGCTCTGTACAAGCAATAAGCAGCCTCTACTTGCAGCTGAATAGATTGTGCTGAGCAGGTTAACACTAAAATTCTTTGCTTTACTGACCCAATGTAAAAGAAGTTAAATGAAGAGGATGATCGGAGTCAATATCTCATGTGACACTCTGTGGCGTTCATAAGACGAAAGAAATGATGGTTTTGTTGTTGTGACGCCGTTAGAGGATTTTCTATACTAGATGCAAAGTAACTTCATTTCTTTGAATTGTAGCACAGTGTAAATTCAGCCTATTCCTTCAAAACACTCTTTAAAGTTGCCTCATGGGTGTCCCAGGGATATCACCATAGCTTTCATCATAGACACTAAGTTCATGTTTATCTTTTTGCTGTTTGGACATATTAAAATACAGATCCTCATCTTTAGCTTTTTTCTAGGCTCTTCTACATTTTGCTTTTCACTGAGTGATTTCTTGACCACCTGTGATTTCATTTTATCCTTAAAACCAGCTGGGCCATTCAGCACTGATGGAGTGGCCTTGTATGAGTCTGATTTTTGATTCTGCATGTGAGTGTAGAAACCAAGTATAACCTGATGGAGTTAGACCACTGACAATATCTGGTTTCTGTTAGATAAGAAGTCAGGCCATCCAAGTATTTTGTAATTATTTGCCTCACTTTAAAAATATGGTTTATGAATTAAAAATATACCTGTTATCTCAAATGTGTATCCAAAGTTTAAAAGATCTAATGAATCTTAGAGTACTTAGATGGAATGTTGTCACAGTATTGCTTGACTGGTTGTGGAATTTATGAGGGAATCTTTTTGTTGATACCTAATATTATCTCTTTCTGTATTGTTCAGATTTATTACTACAGGTGATATGAAAAAGAAACAGTAGATTTTTTTTTTTTTGGTGCACTATAAATGGGTGTTCAGCCCAAATGTAATCAATTTTATTGGATCTTTTCTTGTTATAGATTCAGATCTTGTAAGTCTTTGAGTTATCTTTCTAATCACGAGACAGAAGGATCCTGCATGACTGAGAAAGGAAAAGTCATATTGACTAAACTGTTTGGAGTTTAGTTAACATCTATTTAGTTCTAGTACTCTACACACACTTGTCTGATGTTAAATCTTTGTTAAAATGTCAACAATGGAGTTTCTTCAGGTAAAGAATGATTCCAAATATTTTTGAGACATTTAATATGGTATTCTTGCAAAACCAAGAAAGACCAAACTCCACTTTCTTATCATTTATAAATAGGAAAATATAAATAAACAGGCATTACATCTTCAAGAGAAAAAAATGATCTTATTGTCACCAGATGTGGCCATGAAGGACACAGCTTCATTAGTTTGATGTTACAGTGTGCCGGGCTACAGAACAGGTATTGAAGAAGGAATTTACTAAAGCCATTCCACAACGGAAAATGGGTTAATAAGACCAATTAGATTCCCATGGTAGGAGTGCCAAACTAATCTATATTTCTTTGATAAAGCATCTGGTCTTATAGGATTAAAAAAAAAAAAATAATAATTTTGCAGTGTTGTGGAAAAACAGCTAAATTAGAGATGATAGAAAAATTGCTGAATGAGTATGAAACTAGTTAAAGACAAGAAGGTAACATGTTATGACGTAAAGTGGGGAAGTGTGAGTAGTGCATTCCTCAGCTCATGATGTTGGCATGAAAACTGGTTTGCGTTACTGATGTTTGACAATGGCACAAGTGCAAAGACGACATTGTCAATATAGAAGGACTGGGGTGTTGTATGGCAGAAGTTAGATATTCTTGAGATAATAGAAATTAGCAGAAATTCAAAAGGAAAAAATTAAAGCCCTTGACTTTTTGCATTGAGCTGGGAGATCAGTAAGGAGAAGCAACACAGGGAGACAGTCACCTAAGTGTGTTAGATAGTCACAAGATACTTATTAATTACTAATATAATGTGATTCAGAAAAACTTAATTTACCTGAGTTTGCTTTTGGAAAGATATTCTTGCACATGAGAATTATAATTCTTGTTTAAAAGACCCTATTGAAACCTGACTAGTAATAACGTACACACTGTACACATGCTCAAGGCAGATGAATTTGGAATGCAGAAGTGAAGAAAGGCTACTAGCTTTGTCAGAGAAGGGTGAGACAAATAAGCTTCATCTTGTTTAGCAAACTTGAAGCTCAGAAGGGACAAGACTGCTATCTGTAAAAGCACTGGGGAATAAATGTTACATAAACTGAAGGGAAATGCTAGCCCAAGAACAAACAAGGATAACTCATCATGAATAAAGTTACGTGGAAATTCAAAACCAAATGTCTAACCCTCAGAGAGTTAGTTTCTGAAAAGACTTCCCCATAAAAGAACACAAATCACTATTTTAAGGTAGATGTCAGGCCATTGTGTTTAAAGCAACTGAAAAGGACCCAAAGCTAAAATTCAAAAAGTCAGGTTAGTGAAAGTATTTTAAATAAGTTAAGAATAAGCTACTTTGAATCATTCCAAGTTAATGAGGTATAAAAACATGGATACACTTACTGTAATAATAAGCTCCTCCTTTCCAGTGGTAAATGTAAGCGAATTTTCTCTACTTCCATGGAAAGTAACTAAGTTTTTATCACCCCACTTATACAAGAGGTCACTCACTCACTCACTCACTCACTCACTCACTCACTCACTCACTCACTCACTCACATTGTCTGCCCACATGCAGGTTCATTCCCTCTGTAGAATCAAGATAAAGCGAGGCAGCTTTTCATTTAGTGGAAGAGGGGTTAGCTGCCTCTCATTTACTGCAGAGCATCAGCGGATCAGCTTCAAGTGGCCTCCAAGCAGAGGACAGACGAGCTCCAATTTACCATTTCAGGATAACTTCCTAATGGGCAAATCTAAAATAGCCCCTGGATTTTGCATCCCTAATGGATGCAGTAATGTCATGTTGCATTTAGATAACTAGAGTATATGTCATGACATAATTGTCTGCTGTAGTACATTACTGAACTGAACGATCCAAGAGGTTCATATTGATATATACTCCAGGTACATATAAAATGCAGGATTTTAGGATATTACAGGATTCAGGATGTTAAACATTTGAAACTGTGCATCACCCAGCTCTTCCCAGTCTGAACAAAATTCATTCTTTTTAATAGAAGAATTTTTTTTTTAATGTTTCCTGCATATTGTTGTTACTGAGCTTTTTTGACAATTGCTATTGAAGGACAGGATGACTCTATGGCTGAATCCTCGCATACAGTGGACAGATGCATAGAAAATAGAAATTTTTAAACATTTAAGGTCAAGATTTTGTAGTGAAAAGCAGGACTGTACCCTAGCTATTCAGTTCAGAGAACAACTTGCAATATTTGTTTCCTGTGGGTATAAGCACAATGTAATTCTTAAGGCAAGCTTCCCATCCAGAGGTTATACCCTCTGAGGTCTACCAGAACAGAAAACGATCTCAGTATGAGCTTAAAGAAATTATATGCCTTAGACAACAAATTATACTTCAATGCATGACTGTTCACTAGAGAATTCAAATAGGACCTTGTGAGTAAAATGCAAAGGCTATGAGCTGCTGAAATTAGATTACAGCTGTCAGGGAGCTTATTACAGAATTCATTGCTCTAGTTCATTTGTTTCTTTCAGCTGAAAACGAATGACAGGGACCACCCAGCCCACCTCCAAGTCAGAGACCATACATATGCAAGTGCTACGTGAGTTAAAAAAAAAAAAAAGTGAAAAAATCCACTCAGGAAATAGCTGTTCTGGCTATGAGAACAAATGGTAAGCATGAGAAACATGAGCATCATGTCTCCAGACATAAACATCAACGTCTCCTCTGGCAAAACCAGAGAAGACCAAATGTCTTAAGGAAGACCACTATGAGGTGATAAAATTACTAAACAGTAAGATCTGTTGAATATCCCACAGAAATGAACAAAGGCACAAATCCAGTTAACTCCTCCTCACCCCCCACACACATACTTTTTGTAGGCAACCTTTTAGTGATATTCCCAGATAAACCATGATTGTGCTTTGACAGGCTTTCAATCTAAATTTTTTAGTACTTTCATCTAAATGAATGATGGAGAAAATCAGCTTGCTGAAGAGTATTTCCCTAGTGATTAATGAGATTCTTCCTTCATTAACCAGTTCACTGTGCCACTAAGATATTGGTCTGATGTAGTCTGATAATCCTTTTGGAGGGGAAAATCAATGAGTATATGCTATAGCAAGATTTTTTCCTAGGGAATTTTGTAGTAGGTGGAGGACACTTGCAAGTTTGTTGTAATGGGGAGTATCTAGCAACTTTTTAATTTTCACTTCTCAAATGATCACACCTCCACAGTCAACCTTCTGCTCAGTTTATATTTCTCCTTGTCGGTTTTGGTTTTGGTTTTGGTTGTTTGGTTATTTTGGTTTGTTTGGGTTTTTGTGTTTTTGTGTTTTTTTTTTCTTTTCTTTCTATTTTACCTTCATAGTGTGATCCAAAACCTCCCCAGCATGGAATATCCTCCACAGAAATTTTGGACTGTGGACTACTATCAAACCTAAATATTTCCGAAGCAACTTCATGAGTACACTTGGATGTCATGGACTACTTTATGTCTGCAAAGCACAGACAGAAAGAGTTTCTTAGATGATTTGGCCAGCCCCTGTCCCTAGTCTCCATTCTTTACTTTTGATTCCAAAGTCTTTTTTTTCAGGGTTCTTTTCCACTGTAGCTTAATAGCAATCTGATATTTTGGATGAGCAATGTAGAGGCTTCATTTTTGACGTCATTTTCCCACTGGAATGTATATTTCAATTGACCAGGAGAAAGTATCACTCAGAGTAGAAGTTTCCCAGGGAAATTTTGAACGTTATCTTTGAGATTCCACTCTGTAAAGTAGCATTAATTCACTAGGGGAATGATCAGATCCTAAAACAACAGGTGATATATAGTGTATTACCGCTGTGAACAAAATACTCTATATCTCTCCAAATGTTTGACCTAGTTTCTTGAAAAGTGATCATGAGCAGGTTATTTCGCATTCCTCTAAATGGAAAAAAAAAAAATAAAAAAATTCAAGCAAGTAAGTGATAATGACAGAGTATTTTCCTAGGCAGAATGATCTGTTGATATTGTTTTGTGTTGATGAAATGCAATGATAAAGAGAAACGCATCTTTCATGGTCATTTCATAATAAACAGTTAGTGTTGCCATAATAATTTCATAATAAACCAGTTAGTGTTTAGATTTAACAATACCACCAGTATTACCACACTACCATTGCTGGCACAGGAAGAAGTGGTACACACTTCTTTCTTATGCTACCCCCATTCTCATTTTAGTTCAGATCCTCGGAGCTGGTATAGCTAGAATAACTGAAAACCTCTCTCAGGCAAAAGTTGCCTCAGAAAGTAGGAATGTAAATACTACATATATTTGTACTCCTAGAGATAAGATACATACTGTTTGCTTTGTGGTTGTAGTGTCCGTCCTATTATCTCTCTACTGTTGAGATATGAAAAAAATAATTTCAAATACATTAAAATTCTTGTAATTTTCACAGGAGACAATTTCAGTTTTAAAAAGGAAATGTACCCCTTCGTGTTTGGCTTTGTATCCTCTTTCTGGTGTCCCAGAAGTATATTGTTGTTATTAGAGCATCTGTAGTTTCAAAACATTATGCCAAGTGAGTACTACAGCTGTGGGACTCTAGAGAAAGAAGGTGGGCCTACCGGAATAGGAACCATTCTGTCAGATAAATGATTTCAAAACAAAGATAACTCTACACAGATGCATTTATAGGCATATGGGCACATGGCACCACAGATTTTTCTTTTTCTAATAGGTCCAAAAAGTGTACAGCTTTATGTTAGTTTCACATGAGGGTCCTTCTCCTCTCTCGAAGAATTTCATCTGTTCTTAAATCCTGAACATGAGTGGGTTTGTTTGTAGTAGATGAACCCTCCCTTCACGAAACATCAAGCACTGAGATTTAAGCAGTAAAAGCCACAACAGCTATTGATCTAAATATTACCGTTCCTTCATGCCAGGCTCAGGGTATAGAAGTCACAAGTCAGCATGAAATACGTGATTATCCAGAACAAATGCACTGGTCCAGAGGGTGTTTACATCATGCTGAAGAAGCAATCCACTGATCCTGCAGGAAATTTTTTCTTATGTTTCACAAAATTTGAGGTTAAAGCAGTTTTCTCTTCTTAGGTACTTCATTCGTGTCTTGGAATTTGCATGATCCAACACAGATTTCTATCCTCAGCAATCTGCTCTTTGTTGTCACTCTAGCATAGATGGTTTCAGACAGTGTCTATTAGATTCCTCACCTCAGGAGATCTAGGTCTAGTGCTGAATTAGAAACAGTCTTATGTACAAGTGAGGCACTTAAAAGCTACTGAACCACTCCATGAAGGTGAATCTGGGCATATGCAGTAGGCATCAAATTAAGTTTCCTAATAAAAATGTAGACCCATCGGACTCTGAGTCATCTGAGCAAATATGTGTGCATACAAAGCAAACTCTTCTTGTGGTCAGTGAAGTGGATACTTCTATGGTGTAATAGATCTCATGCTAATGTTAATGCCTAAAATAGTAGGACTGAATGGTACCCTTAGTATTTTTGGTCATATATTATAGAGGTTTGAATGACCAGCTCAGACTTAAATCCTGACACTACAGATCCAAATTAAGTGAGATGAAACCCTTATGAACACTGTAGATATCTAGGTATCTAGGTCATGAATCATGGTCTCATGGAGATTTAAGCAGTTCTTAGGTTAATCAATGTTCTTTCAGATCTCTCTTTTGGATTTAGGTTTCTAAATTTTATTTAAAACATACTGTAGATATTGAAATGCTTTTTTTTTATAACTTGCCATTAGAGACTATAGAGGAATTGCTCCTGAGAAACCTTATACTAAGCAATGGAGACCTGTGACACTGTGAGAAAATGGGGTTTGGAAGCCCTCCCATACCTTGATTTAAGTTTCACTGTCTTCATTATATTGAGAGAAGGTATTGAAGTATATTCTATTGGACATGGAAAAAAAAAAACAAACATATTGCAAATCTCACTGAAGGTAAAAACTAACCCTTAAATGGCCTGCTTATCTCACTGCTCCTATTCTTCAACATTGGTTAAATGTGAAATAAGAGTAGCTTCTTGAAGGTTGTCTTTCTCATTAAAATCAGCATTTTAAGACTATGACTTTTACCCATATTCAAAGGGAGTTTTAGGTGTTAAAAAGCTCGTTGTATTTCTAGAAGTTAAATGCCACCTACACTTCTAAACCTTTGCCTGCCTCAAGCACCTCAGTGCTTAAGTTACCATATTTTCCTCAAATTTATGTGATTTTAGTCCACGTAGCACATATAACACCTTCTTCCTGTCATGGGTTTAACAATCCCAGAAAGCAACCTAGGACTACAGATTTCCCTTATTCTTATGACTTTGTTCATAGTCTGATGCACCAATGCCAAAGAAATAAGTAAAAGTGGTAACAAACACACTGTAAAGAAGCACTTCGCTGTCATGCTTGCACCTCGTTATGTGACAATTGACACATTTCACATTACTTTAGAGTCATCTGAAATAATTCCAGGCATACGCTAAAAGAGTTCATAGGCTGCTCCTTGTGGCATATTGTTCCTCTGGAGCTATGTATTTTTTGCTGTAGTTTGCTTTGTAGTGTAAAGGCTCATCATTCAGTCACAGCACAGGTGACTGGTGGCAGTGTCTCGTTATGGTACACACACCAGTGTGACTCATAAGAGAATGCCCAAAGACTGTACATAACTCATACTGGTTTCATTGCATTAGTGTAAATGGCAGAAAGTTAAATGTTAAAATTTTCATAAAGTGACTGTACACAGCATGTAATACCTTGCACTGGACCAGAATCTTAACTAATTTTGTGGTTCATAAGTCACAAACTGATGACAGGTCAGAGTTCACTGTAAAGAAAAAGAGAGCAAAAAGCTCATTTTTGCAGTTCTCCAGTCATGAGAGCATTCCGTGCATGATCATTTCCCAGAGTAACTTGCTGATGTTGTTATTGTCATTATCTATATTAGCATCAGTCTTTCTCATGGGCTAGCATGCCACTGTATTAGAAGCTAATAACAAAAGGTCTCGTCTGCAAAGAATCAATATTCTAAATGTGAAAGATGAAACATCAAATAGGTACAAACTCCAAATAAAGACCATGCATGTCAATATGACAGGCAGTGCTGCTACCATATCTGTTGCCCAACTTTTGCCAATTTTTTTTCCCAGGCAATTTAATAAAAAAAGGGTTTACTAAAAGACAAATACAATTGTGTACAAGTAGCTCCTCCCAAGTGGCACAGGGGACCGTCAAGCACAGAGGTGTTTGATTGAAAATTTTCCCAGGTTGGTGACAGAGAATATAATTGTGGTCCAGTCAAGGAAAAAGTACTGGCAAGACTGGATGCAGACTGGACACAGAGAATAGAAATATATTGAACAGGATATTGAAGGGGAGACAGACAGAAAACAAAGGAAGAGATGAATAATGGTTAAGATGTTATGGACCAGAAACAAAATCTTTGTAGCAGCATCTCTATGGTTATTAGTGGGGATGGCTGTCTTTTCTAATCTGGAATTAAAATAAATAAAAAAAAGATATACTTTCCGCTGTTGAGATGCAAGGTAGTGAGAGCTTTATCTTAGTAAATGGACAGGACAGGCTGTCTCTTAGATCTATCATTCAGGCTCCAGGTCTTAAGAAAATCCTTTATATATAATGAGAGAATGGTTTTAGCCAAAGATGATATACAGGATGAGGATCCTGACCTGCAGTTCTCAATAAAAGAAGTAGCAAGAAATGTTTTTCAATAGAAATGAAAGAATTCAATTTAGCTATAATGGTTAGATGTTTCTAAAATAAAGTTGGAGACATCTCTAATATTATGGTTTGGAAAAAAAAAAAAGAGAAGGTGGAGAAATGAATAGTACCCCTCTGCCCACCTCAAAAAGACTAACTTATGAAGCCACTATCCAGACACGTTCCGGAAGATGGTGTCAGGGTAGATGAATAAAGATTTTTATGTTGACTTTTTGCAATTAAACCACGCTCTGCTTTGTATAGAATTTTTGTTTGTTTTGTTGTACCAGTTTTACACCAAAATCTTGAAATGATCACATTACAATAGAGGACCTAACTCTGTAAAAAGAATTCTGACAAATAAATTCCAAATAAAGGAATAAGATGTTATGCACTTAGCCCTGAAATCCATGGCAGCCATTTCCATAATTTTTACTAAAAATTGGATTACAGCTGGAGAAAAATTAAACTCGGAAACAATACCAGTGTTCGTAGCATTTGTTTGTTGAAGTGCTCCCTTATAGATGTTTTTCTGGAAAATAAGGATTTGCTAGTAGGAATGCATTTTGATCTTTATTTGGGAAACATACAATTGTCACAAGAAAACCAATTAAGCCCCGCTAAGATCAGTTGCTAAATATCAGCTGCCTGTATGCAGTGACCTAGAACTTGCCATTATATGAATAATAGGGGCTAAACAAAGAACACAGGCATTAATTTCTGAAGTGGAAGAAAAGAGTAAATTACATTTTAATTTATCTGTACTTCGAATAGCTTTGCCTGAAGAATTTTCAAGCTTAGGATGAAATGGAAATTCATTCACTTATCTACTTTTTTCCACTTTTCTGCATGGTAACAATCAGATCTATTGAGAGTGGTTAAAGCTAGCAAATAAAAAACGTATTTGACAAAGACAAATCCTCTGTGCTGTGTTATAACCTGCAAATAATTATGTTGTCTGAAAGAAAAAAAAAAGACTTTAAAAATTCAGGTGTAATTACTTAGGATGCTGATATCCAGTATTACAATAGTCAAATTAATATTTGGGCTTATTAAATGCTGCATTACTGAATTGTGCAGTAGCATAAACTGATTTTATTATCCCGGCTGCACTAAGTAGGATTTAAGGAGAATGGAGACACTGACCCAAAAGATTAATTTAGTACTATGTTGTTAACTTATCATGAAACAATCAGGACTAGTAGAAGGAACAGTTAGGACAGTATTTCTGCTCTCAAGTAGGCCTTGACTGAGAAAATCTGTAAAAATGTGTCAGATAACTAGATAAAACAAATCAATGGAAATACATTTTCAAGAGAAATGTGGAGAAAATTTACTGCACCAAACAGCACGTGACAGTATCAAGGTAAGCACGTATTTGTGCGGGACAGTGAACCAGCAGGAGCGTTATTATCCCCCTGACTCTAACAAGAAATACCTGAACCTGTGCAGAGGACAAGAGCCTTGATGTAAATGTTTGTGTTCTAGAACCGGGAGAAAGATGAGGGTTATACCCAGCTGACATGAAACACGCATGTAAATGAGACGGCCAGTGCTGAAGTGCATGGAGGTGGCTGAGAGGTCAGAGCAGAGACGGGAGAGAGAAAAGGGCACAAGTGGAGGCAGGCACGGCCTGGCTGCTTCTCCTCATCGTTCCACATGGAGAGGAGGAGGGGGATTCAGTGACAGATTTACAGTAGAGTTCCTTTTCAGAGATCCAAAAAAGCACTACATGGAAAAAAACAGGTAAGACAGGTACGAAGGAAGCAGAGCTGGCTCAAGGTGTAGTTACAACAGACACTTGCCTGCATCTTGGATGCTCATGACAAGATTGGTGCTCAGAAGTCTTTTTAAAATTGAATTACACATGGCCTTTCTGGTTCAAAAAAAAAATCTGAAATTGCCACTGGAACATAACTTGGGCAGTGCTACCTGTATGCGTGTGTGTTCATCTCTAGACAGGTTGGTAAAAATAGCTCTGATGGGGTTAGCTGCCCGCGGCATCTCGTTTGGTGGCTTATTCAGGAAATTAAATGGGTGAGGTCACAAGAGCAACCTAACAAATAGCATTCAGTGCTATACCATAGCTAAAAATGAGAGGAATAGAATAAAATCAATGGAATTTATTAACAAAACAAATACTGTGGAGGCTGCTGTGTTGACGATTTTATTCATTTCTATATCAAATTTAACTGAAGCCTGGAGTATAACTTTTTCTTTTCTGAACAAACAGCAGACTGTCCACATGAGGCCATAATATCCAAGGACTGTGCCTGAGACCCTACATCCAGGTGTCCCAGACTGTGTGAAGGCTTGCCTGTGGGATGCTGGTCATGCACAGACCCAGCGAGGGCACTGCCCAGCACCCAGCAATAGAGTAAATTATATCCCCCCACGTACAGACACACCCACACACCCTGCTCTATACCAATTCCTCTGGAGTCTGATGGATCCTACCCCCTTTATTGGATCAGGGAAAATCCCTGGTGAGGGCACTGGGGGACCTTAACAAACTATACTGCTTAAGCTTTTTAGGGGAGCGAGATTTCTGACTCTTGTATCTTGTGATTTTCTTTCAATGAAACACCAAATTTAATAAACGCTTTTTAAAACCCACTGAAGCAATGAAATCCACAGTAAAAGACTCTTTCAACATCTAAGCATGCTACAGGGCACAAGAAGTATTGTCTATGAGTGTTTCTTTTATAAATTAATTCCCAGCAGCCAAAGAAACCCGGATACATAGCTGACAAAAAAATAATATACTTAACCCATAAACCTCAACGTTGTTATTTATGGAAGACTACAAAATAATACACCAAGGAATAAATTTTCACTGTAGTTATGGGAGTTGTATAGCTAAATTCCCATAAACGCTGCTGTGAAAATATAAATGCAAGAACATATAAAAACAAGTATGTAATCACTTTTTGGAATAAAATTGTAATTAATTTAACAATAATTCCATTTAAGTTGCAAGGTTATTGTACTGGAATCAAAACTTATTTTCATTGCTAGCCAAGCACCTGTCAATAGACAAATTGCTGGCTTTTTTAATGCAAAACATATCTGGGTGCGTTATGAAACACTGATTATGAAACAATCTGAATGCCATAGAGTTAACAGTAAATAAGTAACATAAGGCAATCACTGTGCTTGTGGTCTTGTTTGTATAAAATGGACTTACAAATTTGAACCATCATGACAATAATTGTCATGACATTTGTCATGACAATAATGACAATATCATTAAACATAATATTATTCCTACATAATTACTGAAACTAATCGAAGTAGTGTCACAGGAAGACTTCTCACTTCAGTATGATAAGACTATCTCATTATGATTTCATCATCTTTCATTTATACTGTGAATCACAGTTTCATTTTGATTGTTCTCAATAATGTTTAACGATTTCATGTGTCGTAAGTAATAGCAGATATAGCTACACACATATAATCTCTTGTAGTTTAATGATTCAACATTCTTAACAAGAAACTTGTACTGAAATTCTGACATTTCCAAAAAAAATATTTCCCTGGGACTGTATCTCAGAAAATGTTGACATTTGGATTTTTCATTTTAATCAGAATAAGAACAGATTCCAAAGTGTCAGAAATTCATACAGATTCAGAATTCTCTTCTTGACCACCTCTAATATGACTACAAAAAATCTGGTAATGGTTCAGTGGCTAATGTAGTGTAATTTCTCCTTCTTTTGCTGAATAGCAGTGCCATATTGTTACCTGGTGATCATTCTGCTGTACTGTTTAGGTCCTCTCTTTCTCCTTGTATGGCATTCTTACGGAAAGCTCACAGGGATTTTTGTTCGTTTTTTTTTTTTTTCAGTATATAGCCTTTCACACAATGAAGCCTTCATCTGCAGTTGCTATGTCTCAATCAAATAATGGTGGCTACAGCTGTATCTTCTTGTGATATCAAATTCTTTTTCTGACATAAGATGTCACTGCTGGTCAATGACATCTGTTTGGAGCCGGGAGCATCATCTTCCCAAGGCGGGTGTATCCAGTCAAGGTCTATTGTTAACTGTATTTATGCTACAGGCTTCTGCTGGCATAAGCACTGTGGTCCAGGTGGCAACTATTGACCTGTTTAGCTCGAGAAGGAAACAGAAGTGGGGAATGAAATGGCCAGCAAATACTGTAAAAGGCAATTTAAATCTACCGTATACGTTCCTGTGACCTAGTGCGCTGGGAAAAAAAATCTGGAAATTAAGTCCCTTAAGAGAACTAAGAAATACAGACTAGATGCCAATCTGCTATCCAAAGACATGCACTAGTAGACTTTTTGGTACTGCCTAGCTATGTAATGTCAGTGCATTTCTGTGACGTGTGCAGAAGATTCCACATGCACAGGAATCTCTGTGTTCAGCACTCCCACTGTTTTCCTCTCACCCTAATGCAGAATCGATGAACATCTGCAGTGACTCAGAAGATCTTACCCTGATCTTGTACAACATGAGTTAATAGCATCTGAAGAGACGCAGAGCAGAAACTTAAAAAGGGGTCACGAAAAAAAAGACCTTTACATTACCCGCAGCAGTTTTAGATCTCTATTACAAAAAGATAACCCATTCTTAATATGCAGAGCACTTCTCTTCAATATTATCTTGATAAAATCTGAATAGCTGGGTACTTGCAGAAATGTTAGTCTTCAATCACTGCTTAATTTGACCTACTTCTGTGAAATATGTAATTCAGAAGGTTATTGAATATCTGTAGAAAATGTTCTGTGTGATCACAGACTTACAACAACTCATCATATATGATGATTTTTTGTGCCAGTGATGGTAGGGTGAATGTACATGGGACCAGAATATATCATGGGGCATTTCTGAAGTACTTAGTACAATACTTCATTATTTCAGGTGACAGTACAATTTAATCATTCAGTAACTTTTTTCAAAGTACAACACTAAATTAACTTCAAGCAGATTTAAAACAGATATCAAAGAAAGGATATATACCAGATATACATTGGTTGGTTGACAGGATACCTCAGTGCCAGAATAACACATCTCCTGGTAATGGTAACCCATAGCTTTTAACATGTGGCACAACAACTGATGAACTTATAGTTATGAAAAATCATAAATATAGACACTGTACTGGAAGTAGTTACTGGAAAGACAAGTGCTGGCTGCCTACCGTATAGCAGAATCTGTCATAAACTAGAAAATTTTCTGTAAGCAAACGTGACTAAAGCTTAGCAACAAATATACGTAAATCTGAGGAAGGCTTCAAAATCCTTGACAAAAACAAGTCGGTCACAGGTAAACTATGGTACCCAGGAGCAGCATCTGCAAAAGCCAGTAGTCAAAATAAGGAACTATGCAAGTTACAAAGGATGAATATGTATGGATCTTATGTCAAACTACCAGGAAAAAAAATCACTTTGATTGGGATTCACTGGCCTTAGCCATTTTCTGGACCTCTGATGCTGAGTTTATCATCCTTTGATTATTAACCAGGCTGAGCTGGGATCAGGGTGGAGCACAGCAGCAAGCCACCAGCACAACCTTCCACCCGAGGATGGTGGAAAGTTTTTTCTCTCAGTAAACATTGATTGAAAGAAATGATAGTGAACCACTTGAGCTATTTTGGAAGTTAGCACGCTCACTAAAGGTAAGGAAAACCCAAGATTTAATTCTTTTATCCTCATATAAATACAGCATGAAGCTTCACATCCTGATTTCATGAAAGTGCTTAGCTGTACCCCTGATTGATTTTTGTTATGTTACATCATATTGGAAGCCCTCCCTCCCCTTTTTCTTGTGCTTTTTGCATGTCATACCCCTCTTTTTTTGTACTTCTTATTGTTTGGGTAATATTCTGACACAGAAATCACAATGGAGGAGACTCATTCCTCTCCCTCTAGTGTCTATCGGATGCAAGTCTACAAACCACACTGACTTCCTTTTCTAGCTCACTGTCTCTTTCAGACTACTGTTCTGAAGGCTATATCAACTGATTTTTTTTACTGAGTTCCTGTCCTGGCCCCGAGATTCCAAAATTTCAGATACCCATTCATTAGTAGGAAAGCCAGCTGCTCGCTACCTTCTAGTATCAGGCTATTTTGATTTAAAAGGCTACTTATAGGCACAATAGCTAAATTTAAGTAAGCTAGTTTAGAAACTGCCAGCCTTGCCAATTCTGCTGTCCTGTTCTCCTTCGTTGATCTCACCATCTCACGGGTGTATACTGTTGTCCCCTTCAAAAGTGACCCATTGCCAAATCCTCCTGTCTCTGCTTCAAAACATTCTCATGTTTTCTCTATGACCTTAAATTTTTAACGAAGTCCTCATATCCTGCCCTTCTGCCATCTCCTTATTAGCAGAGTACATGTCCTTCAGGGCGAATATCTTTTTTATCTGTCATTATGACTTATGTAATCCCCATCGTATGGTTTATTCAAGGCCATATATTTCTGTCCTTATGTGCTTAGAAATGCTTTTTTTTAATGTTTCACTCGTCCTCTGTTCAGCTAGCACAAAGCGCCCTAACATGCTCTTCATGCACGCTGTAAATAAAGATTTCTGTTTTCTCTTCCATATTGCTTTTGGAACTCTTTCTTAACTTTAAGGAGGAGGAACTTCTTTACTCTGAGGGTGGCAGAACACTGGAACAGGCTGCTCAGAGCAGTTGTGGAGTCTCTGACTCTGGAGACAATCAAAACCCACCTGGACGCCATCCTGTGCAACTTGCTGTAGGTGACCCTGTTCTGGTGGGGGGGTTGGACTAGGTGATCTCCAGAGGTCCCTTCCAACTCTGACCATTCTGTGACTCTGTAATTTACTTCTAGGGTGGCAGACCACAATCTTCCATGCTTCAAAATTCTTCTCGATAACAAAGTCTTAGCTAGGTAGCTACACACATAATGACAGAATCGTGACAGAATCTGAGGCCATCTATATGAACTTATAAAAAACAGGAAGCAGCATATATAAAGAACTTCATCATGGTTGCCATGGTGATGCCTTAAAAGTTAAAGGGTGCTGCAATTAAGGTTGCTTGCAAATATTCACTTGCCTTGTTTTGTTCCCATGCCACGGAAAAATAAATAATCTTAATTAATATGGGGGTTTTGTGGTTTTTTTTCTCATTCAGAGCACAGGACAGAGTACTAACTAAAAGAGTAAGTCCCCACCACTGTGTTTCCTCCTACATGGACTTCTTATTTACAGCAAAACATACAAATTATGTTCTGAAGACAGAACCGTTAATTTCCTCTTGAGTTTTTCATGGCATTCACCTGTACAATCTTACTAAGTGCACCAAAAAAAATTAATTGAGTAACTGTCAGCTCTCAGTTCTCCACAGGTGGATTATCTGGGTTGCAGATTAAGTGTGGCATGAACGTACAGATGTGTAAACTGACCCTGTGCAGAGCCGGCACAGGTCCAGATGGACTTTGGGGCAGGCAGAGCACTCCACAGCCGGTGCTGATTCCAAGGCTAGCTCAGGCTCAGCAGCAAAAGCCACAAAAGTCAACCCCACAGTACCCGTGCGAGTGATGCGGGCTGTCAGCGCAGGTGCCTTTGCGCTGTTTCCTTGCAAGTGGGGCACCGGTAAGTTCAATGGAGAAGTGACTGATCCAGCTCCACATCTAACTGCTCGGAGCCCAGCAGGGCTAATTGGCTTCAGTGTCGATACCAGCCCTGCCTGCCTGTAAGGTGTAGCCACACTGCACAGTTTCTCTAGTGGCTAAACTATTATTACACCAGCTTGCCTCCCTTCCCGATGCAATCAGTTGTTCCTAGCCTCCGACCGAGTTTGTCACACCCTCAGCTGCTTGTGAAGCTGTGTTGGAAGGCAGCTGATGAGAATTAGGAGGCTGAGAAACAAATAGAAAATATTGAATACCCGCCAAAATGGTATTATTATTTTTTAATACTGATGATTTCACTGGTCTGGCTCACAGCATGAATCCACATACACAGTTGAATCATCTTAACTGAGTGGGTAGTAAAATGTGTTATGGGGGAGGTTTCAAACAGTCAGGGAGAGGGTAGGTCAGGGACCTCAATTAACCAGCTTTGCTGTTGTGCACAGGGCAACATCAAGCTCTTCTCTAAGCAAGTCATCTCGGATACCAAATTGGACTTAACTCGTCTGAGCTCTTCACACAGAGCAGGGTTACCATTGGCTTTGTCACAGTTGTGATACCTGAGCACTTTGGATCCAATTTTCAAGTCAAACCTCCTGAAAAGAGGACTTGATAATTACTATCTACCTGCTAAAAGTTTAGCAAGAGCTATTCAGCTGCCATAATTGTGGAGAGATCCTTCTTATCACTACAGTACAGGCCGCTGCCTTTCTAACTGCACAGTTATCATTTTGTGATGTACAGGTAAGGATCCTACAAATACACATTTATCTCCCTGTTTAGCTCTGATTCATCTCCAGAGATTTTTTTTTCCTATTATTTCAGAAAAACAAGACATGAAAGTAAAGTAAAACTCACTGTAATATTCTAAATATCTTCATATCTGAGTGTTTGCCTTTATAATCTTAATAACATTATTTCAGCATCTCTCTCTATATATATCTTTGCATGTGTGCAAAGAGTAGGGGGATGGGTGTATATAATAACCTTTGACCCATAAATCATGGGATTATATCTCTGTCATCAGATGAGACCCAATATCTCCTGCTCACTTATTTTTCGTTCCTCTTGTCTATGCTATCAAAGGAGATCTGTTCTCTTCTTCTATGCTATTTATGTGCATATTTATTTTGGAATCTAAAATCTCTGGGATAAGAATTTTTCATTTTGTGATTATGCTCAATACATTCTTGGGTTGTTGGGGGGAAATTACTACTATCACTGTAATAATTTTTAAAATAACTTCAATTTAATATTTTTTTTCCTCTTGTCACAGTATGTTGTATTAATAAAGATCATGAAAAGAGTTATGTTATATTGTGTAAGTAGCATAAAATGATACATTACATTTTGTGTAATCAGTTATACAGCTAAAATTCAGCAAACAAAGGTTTAGGAATAAAAAAAGGCAATTGAAAGAAATCCCCTTCCCTGGTGATATTGCTCGAAGGCCTTTTCTTTTAAAATGACTTACTATATGCAGAAGATTCTTGCCATTTTTCCCCTGATTCATTTACTAAGTATCATTATTTCAGGATCACTTTACCCTCTGCAGAAGTTCGGAAACATGACATTATCATATTATGCATCGGACGGAATGGTGATTGTATTTGATTCCACCCCCTAAAGAGCTAGTTCATGGGGGAAAAAGAGAATCCATCAGTGCCTCTTGATATAAACATAGACAGCAACAAAGCTACAAGCTTGGACCCAGGAAGTCCCTAAGCTTTAAATTGCTGAAAATGAGGACAGTACACTGGAATTGTCATTTGTTTGTGCTGTTTTCTTACTTATTTTGCAAAAGCAGCCATCATTTGTCTACTATTAAAAAACTGGGCTGAGCAGATTTTCAGTCTGGCCCAGCATGGATGTTCTGCTATCTTGGTAAGAGCATTACATTGTCATATACTGTCATTTTCTTTTGCAAGGCAAGGCAGTAGAAATGGAATTATTTCACCCTTACAAGATTTGCAGTGGAGTGTGGTTCTCTGAAGTGTGTTTCCTTAAAAGCGATTGCTTTTTTAGAACATTAGCTTGTTTTCTTTATTACCTTATATGAATGCAATTAATTCATGTACCATAGTCATAGTAGCATCGGTGGACAAAGATACCGTAGAATCATAAACTCATAGAATACCAGGTTGGATCATCTAGTCCAAACTTTCTTGGCAAAAGCATGGACTTCAGTACAATTGAATAAACTCTCAGTAGCCCCTATATTCTGATTTATCCATATTCTCTTGTCACTGATGTAAAGCCCAACCTAGAAGTTTAGCAGCAGCGAAACATAAAACAGGAATACAAACTGGAGTTCATGGCTCCACACAGGAGTTTGAGGTCATCTGCAGATAGAAATGTGTTATGCAGCATATATATACAACACAATACAGACTATACATTGTTCACAGGTAATTCTGTACCTACTGCTTGAAGACATGGGGGTTGCAGATAAATGATTAGGCCACTGGCTGGGCCTAATGGCTGAGGTAACTGAATGGGATGTAGAAAATCACTGTACACAATGTGAGAAACCACTGGATGTGGCAGCAGCATGGCAAAGAGTTGAAAAAATTACGGTAGTGTCACAAGGCTGTCTGTGTCCATAGGTGTTAAAGGGGTAGTTGTGGGAGAGATGGCCAAACTTCACAGATAATGGGGTTCCAGTGATCTTTTGGAGATTAAAATCCTCAAAGCCCAGCAGCACCTAGTGTAAAGGTATCAGTGATAACACATAAAGCAGGGATTGCCTAGGAAACAAGCATACGGAAACTGGAACCAAAGGGGGATAAACTAATCATCAGCGAGTGGTTTGCTTTTTGGACTGGGGGTAGAAAAAGGAAAGCATAAAGGTGGTGAAAAGGATGGTGAAAAAACAGGAAAAGAGAGAACAAGTTTTGCACATCACAATTGGTGCTGTTTGAAGGTACTTGCTGAGCAGCCCTGAGCTTGGCCACTGCAGCCTAAATTAGGAAAATAAATCAACCTGCTGCTGTGGACACACCAGGAGTGTCAAACTTGTTTCTGCAATCAGGAGAATGAAAATGGTGTCCCTGGCTTGCAGGTGAAAACCTGGACTTGAAAGATCATGCAACCTGATACACTGCATCAATGTCTGTTTGAGGTCTGGCAGCATCAGTATCTTCCCAATAATTGCCTAATAGAAGTAAATAGTTAAGTATTCAGGAAAAACCTCTTTGAGGCCGGTGGGAAGAAGAAAGTGGAGGGAACAGTCGGTCTACTTCCACTTGCTAAATAAATGATCTTGCTAAATTGCCTTTTTATTTACCACTTGCTTAATGATGCCTTCAGCTCATTTTTCTAGCATTGCTCTCTGCAGAATTTCATTACAGTAAATAATTTTTTTTTCCTGGATTCTGAGTTATAACCTTTGTCACTTTCTCAAATTCACGTCATATAGGTTGAAGTCAGATAAAGTAGTATGCTCATATACCTACAATTTTCATATGTGCCCATCCTCAGTATGCACACAGAATACACAGGTGAGTATCAACTGCAGTAACTTTCAAAAAACATTCTCAAAATTGAGACCTTCTAGTATGATGTGCTTCATATAATGATGTACCTAAGTATAGATTTGTATTCCAGGTTTTATTATGTTTAAATAAGATACAATCCAATCCCTTCTCCGTCCTCAAAGAAAGTGACAAGCACCTGATTTTTTCCATCTTTGTCTGGAGTCTCACGATTTTCTTGATTCATCATTCCCATAACAAAGTCATTACCTCAAACTTCCAGAGTTCAGAAGCTACATGGCAAACACCACTTGCAAGATTACTAAAATATAACCATTTATAACCATATCTCTACTGGGTATTTGTTACTTTATGTGAATTAACAAAATAGAGAGTAAATATATTTGCATAGGTAAGTAGAGTAGGCTCACAGCCCTGTGTGAATAGACAACTAGTCAGATGCTAAAAAGCATCAGTACACATGAATGCCTTTTTCCACAGGCAGTTGGCTTTTCTTCTCAGGTTCAATTGAAAAGGCTCAGAGAAAGTTTGTTGTGTGTGCAAATTGTGGTGGTAGTGATAGAATATCAGTGACATTTTTACAGTGAGCATCGCAGTGATTTTTTCCACTGACCAGCTGCAAGGCATTTTTTTCTCCAGGCACTGTGGAGCGCCTGTGAAGTGCAGCTGATAGCCTTTTCAGCTCCATCTGGGATCTGTTCTGACACTACTTTCCTTGTCACACTTTAGGGGCTTTACAGAGCAAAACTATGGCCCAAAATTGTCTTATTGTCATTCAGTACCTCTTCTTAATGTTCTGTTTCTCCTCTCCCTGCCTTCTCTCTTTACCACGGGAATACTTGACATCCTTTCTGGAGGAGCTGCTCTTTTCATGCCAACAGAGCAAATAGACTTGGCAGGTAGTTTGGCAATAATTGATCATATCCAAACAGTAATTGAATTTTGTTTGCTGCCGACATGGAAGAAGCCAACACCATGCTGTCTCTTCTGTGACAATAAGCACCAAATCATATTACTCATTT
Source organism: Charadrius vociferus (assembly GCF_000708025.1). Lineage (NCBI taxonomy): Eukaryota > Metazoa > Chordata > Aves > Charadriiformes > Charadriidae > Charadrius > Charadrius vociferus. Next base: position 4,793,822 of record NW_009647572.1, on the reverse strand, counting down.
CATTGCTCATTCTCCAATCTACTTCTCTGGATATGAAACTCTACAAGTTACATGGGTGGGAAGGGGAGAGAGAAGGAAAAGACTGAGGACCCAGCTTGGCTGTGACTGTACCAAGTGGTTAGGTGTCGTCAGATTAAAGAACAGAGCTGTGGCTCCCTCTCTCACATCCTCTCCCAAGAAAATACACTGTGCTTTGGTTTCAGCCGAGCAATTTTGCTCATTTCACATTAACAACTCCACAATTTTCAGGGCAATAATTTCAGATTACTGTATGGGGACCTATAAGCAATATTTATTTTTCAATGGGCCAGATACTCCACTTTGGCAACTGTGTCAAACACCAGCTGGGGCTTGGGCACAGTTTTTCTTAATCACAAACAGTGCAATTGGCTCTGTATGTAGCACAAGAGACATTTTTGTGTGTGTTACAATACAGTATTTGCCACCAACATTTGGGGATTTATTTACCGACACGTCATTCAGATGTGAATAAGGGTAAGTATGGCGGTCCTGCCCTGCCAACCTCCAGCCCCCAAAGTATAATTCATCCATGTTAGGTGTTCTGTTTCAATATATTAAGAGGGTCCACCAGAGCTTCTTTTGTGGGATTGTTCTGCTAGGTGGAGGAGAGTGGATTGAAGTCAGGACTCAAACACACGTTCATGTATCATAAAGGCATCTTCTGCACAAGTGGGTGTGAATGGGTCCTACCTACACCCATACCAAGAACAGAGCAGGCTGAAGGGAGGAAAAGTATGAGCTGAGAGGAAATATGTGAAAGTCTTCCAAATGCTGACCAGCTCTCTCGACTTGTAGCCCTGTTGCATTTTGAAGAAATGAAAAGAAATGAAAACACTAGCAGCAATGAAGGACTGTGCAACTCAGACCACATCTGAGGTGGCAGAGGCATCAGGACTGCACGTGATGCTGTGGAAACCCCGTGGGAGACTCTCTGCACACCTGCCTAGAAGCCACTGTCACACCAGCGCAGCTTTCCCCTGTGAGTAAACTGCTGGGCTGGCCTCCACCGGAGTGACAGTGAGTGATTGCGCGTGTGGCAGTCTGTGTGACAGCGTGTACCTGTGGGTGTGAAAACACTGGGAGGGAATAAGCAAGTGTACGGTGTGAATAATTACCTGCTTTTAATAATACTGGATTGGTACCCTTACTAATAACAGCCTAATAAAATATATTACAATAAATATTACTGCTATCCATATCTCCCCCCAACTTATTTCCCTACCAAGAGAAGGGGAATTTACAACACACACACACACGCTTGTGCAGTGTATGTATAAAAGGGTCAAGAGTCATTTGCTGTAGTAGGTACAGCTGCCAGAAAAGTTCTTAGGAGTTTTTGGAGAGCTTTCCAATGTTTTGCAGAATCAATTGCACTATTGAAAGCAAAAGTCTCGGGTTAGCATTATAACTGACTTAATGTTGTGAGTTAGAATTTAACTGACTTCACTAAGATTGAAAGGAAGTAATTTAGGACAGGAATTGCTGGTAAATGTAATGGATACATTACAAGCTGGTTTCAATTTCCTTTATTGAAGAAGTTGTAAAAGTAATGCCATCTCAAAGCAGACCTTTTGCATTTGGACCAAATGAAGAGGCCATCCTGTGTTTTCTCCTAACACATCAGTGCTTGGTCACTTTTGAAATCATTTGACCTTGTGACTGTCAATAATAAAACAAAAAGGGCAGTTACTAGTGAATAAAGCAGCGGACTTATTTTGGAAAGTATGGCATGCCAAACCTATCTTTCTTTTGGAAGAAAATGACCTAGTTATGTCTGAACATGAAAGTGTGATTTCTGTGTGATACCACAGGATTAAAGAGTGCTGTTTTTCTTTTTCTTATTATCTTCAGTCTTCAGGGTTCCTAAACTGTGGGTGAGAATGAAGTTGACCTGTGAGGCCAATCCATTATCCCTGTCAAGTCAAGGAAACCTCTGAGAAAAAGTTGAAAAATACTGGTACTCCCAATTCTTTTTGAGACACAGAGGAGGGAAAGGCCTCAAAAGCACAGAAAGGCCTTTTCATTTCTTAAATCTATAAGGTAGTAAATTTACCAGAATCCTGGATAAAATTGGTGCAAAATTAAAAACCATAAATTTAAAAGAACTTGCCAAAATGCTCCAGATGAATCAGAGCTCCTTGTGACTGTAGAAACTTCTGAATTATTTGTGAAGTTCTGCAAAATATGCAAATCATTTTCTGAATTTATTTTGCCTTACTTCTTTCTCTCTTGAAGTTTTCTCTTTGCTTTTTTCTTAGACAAGCTGTGTTTGATCTTATTCTGGAGAGGGTCAGAGGCACTCACCTTTTCCCTTGAAGCCTGCTGTGCTGACAGCTCCAGAGGAGAGGATATATTCCATAAGTCTTCTGAAAAGGAAACATAAATGCCAGACAATGGAATCACCCCTAGAACTTGAAATTAACAGGGCAATTGAGAGTAGGTAGGAAGACAACACCTCAAAAATCTGTAGATCCAAGATGCTCTTGCTGAAAGGGTGCTGGAAATTTAAGGGGGGAAAACAGTGTATCCTGTTATTCTCTCCATCAGGATTAGACTCACACACAGATGTAGGTCTTATCCTCCTGTTGCCTGAGATGTGATCTTTGGTGGCAGTATGCTCTCACCCTTGTCCTGAGTTCTTCCTTTCTCTCTCCCTGGCAGTAGCTATTGGCCTGATTTCTGTGGCCCGAGTCTTCTCCCTTCCTGTGTCCACAGTGCCACACAGCTACTCAGTTCTTGGGTAACACATCACCTCCATTTCCTTTAGCCATTTTTTTAAATTAGGCAAAATTTGTTTGTCTAATTGTGATTTCCGACACATTGCTACCAAATTGGGAATATAATGTGTATTTCAAGAAAACTGTGCCATTGTGCCTCTTAAAAAAAAAAATCTGTGTAAGAACCCAAAGTAGAAATTCTGTGCTATGACCTTGTCCAAATCACTCTGTCTTCTACCTCCATTACAGGCGTTGGAGAAGATGTTGGGAGCATTACATAACTGGTGTTGCAGCAACCCTTGAATGCACGGCTACATGTGGACTTGGTAAATATGGATACTTTGCATGATTTAATGCAAACGTATCAGTGAATCTAGGAAAATCACAGGAAAATGGTGAACTGCAAAATGGCTGACATTTTCTTGTTTTCAATGCATTTCAGTGAGGTAAGTCAGGCATTACTAATTATTAATTTGCTTTTCTGCTGAACATGTCTAAAAAATACCTTGGACCTGGATCTACAAAGGAATCTCTGGCTGATTTCAGGATTTATTATCCATTTCACTACCTCTGAGGAGCTGGGCTTGAATGCTTTTTCAGATTGAACTCTTATTATAGTGAAAATATAGCAAAAAAGAAAATTATTTGTTTTGTCATCTTCTTAAAGACCATTCTAAGTACAGAAGATTGAAAGGGTTTTTGATTTTAATTTAGGAAATAGAGACAGACTTATCAATAGAGAATGGCTTGTTACCATCTCTCTATCTGTACTTAGTAGTGGAGTTTTTCTTGCTTTTTTACTCTCTTTACAATATTTTATTTCTCTCTCTTTTTAATCATAGAATCATCATAGAATGGTTTAGGGGAACCTGCAAGATCATCTAGTTCTAATCCCCCTGCCATGGACAGGGACACCTCCCACTAGACCAGGTTGCTCAAAGCCCCATCCAACCTGGCCTTGAGCACTTCCAGGGATGGAGCTTCCATAACTTCCCTGGGCAACCTGTTCCAGTGTCTCACCACCCTCAGAGTGAAAAATTTCTTCCTAATATATAATCTAAATCTTCCAGTTTGAAACCATTCCTCCTTGTCCTATCACTACATGCCCTTGTAAAAAGTCCTTCCCCAATTCTCCTGTAGGCCCCCTTTACTTGCTGTCAGACCACTATAAGGTATCTCCAGAGCCTTCTCTTCTCCAGGCTGAACAACCCCAGCTGTCTCAGCCTCTCCTCATAGAAGAGGTGCTCTATCCTTCTGATCATCTTTGTGGCCCTCCTCTGGACTCACTCTAACAGGTCTATGTCCTTCTTGTGCTGAGGACTTCAAAACTGGGCACAGTACTCCAGGTGGGGTCTCACGAGAATGGAGTAGAGGGGCAGAATCACCTCCCTTGACCTGCTGGCCACACTTCTTCTGATGCAGCCCAGGATACGGTTGCCTTCTGGTCTGCATGCACACATTGCACGCTCATGTTGAGCTTCTCATCAAACAGCACACCCAGGTCCTTCTCCTCAGGGCTGCTCTAGATCCATTCTCTGCCGAGCCTGTATTTGTGCTTGGGATTGCCCCGACCCAGATGTAGGACCTTGCACTTGGCCTTGCTGAACTTCATGAGGTTGTCATGGGCCCATGTCTCCAGCCTGTCCAGGTGCCTCTGGATGGCATCCTTCCCGTCCATCATGTCTACCTCGCCACACAGCTTGGTATCATTTGTAGTCTGACAAAGTCCACACCAGTTAAGCTGGGCTGTTAAGAATATCAAGGTCTGAACTGATGGGCCTACAGGGGAAGATAGTCAGGGTTTGGGCACCTAGCCTGTTGTTTTGTGCATTTACCTCCATTGAAATGCCAAAAACTGTGCAGAGCATGTAGTTGAGCAAGGTTTTAAGACTGGATTTCCTGAGTCCTTGTGCTACATGACAGGTTTGAGGCCACATATTTTCTAAAGTAACTGAGGGAGACACTGTCAGTTAAGCAACATGTAATCCATTGTAGTGTTGGATTAGGCCCACCGTGACTCCTTAGTCTTGGTTTCAGTCTCCTATGAGCAATAGACTGGGATTTTCTTCCAGTGTCTTGGCTCTTGGTCTCTGTTGACTCAGGGGCGAGAAAGCCCTCTTAAGTCCTGTGGACTGAGTCACTGACTCCAGAAATTGCAGATCTCATCTGTGTTTTACCTACTCTTCAGCCGTGAAATACTTTTCTGGATCTCACGGACAGATTGGTATGGTGGCTGCTCAAGCAGAATAAGAGCAGTCACTAACAGAAAACCTAAAGTTGATTGGCTTGGCAGGACAAATACAGCAGGTGGACAGTGATGCCTGTCCTGCAGAAAAAGACCTCACACAAATCACAGCTCAGACCCACTGGTGCAGTTTACACAGCCAATCCAGATGATCCCTGGGAATAGGAGGCTCACTGTGGCTGTGGCTGACAACTCAGATCCTGCACGTGTCAATTCCTCTCCTCAGACTGCAGCTTCTATGAAGTGTTGGAGGTCTGAGCATCATGTTCCTCCTGAGGGCAGCTCTTGATTTATTTCTGAATTAGGTGTTAACTTAATATCTAGCTCCTACTGCATTCAGGTGTTCAATTCCAGCTGGGGACATGCATTGAGGTCTCCTTTGTCCAGGTGGGTAGGCTTTTGGGTACTGTCATGGGGGTTCACTCAGAGCCTATGTGATGGCTGCACTTCCTCAGGTGGGAAAAAAAAATCTGCAGGTGGATGCATCATTAGTGATGTTCCTGGATGTTATCCTTTTGCAATTCAGCACTGTCTGTTCATTACATTTGTATAGGTTGAATAGTATAGAGTGATTAGCATAACAATAAAAGATTGAGATGTATATTTTCCTCTATGAGTGTTCAGAATTAAAACCTCTGATTTTTATAGTAGAATCCTGAAACTCTTCCCATGAATATTTCACCCAGTGTAATTTATTTATTCAGACCTTGAATAGGAAACAAAGAGTTTCTAACCTGCAGCAAACATCATTGCTAGAATATTAATGGGAATAAGACTTGAAAAAGATATGAAACTCCATGGATTAATTTTAAAAATCAATTAATATTCAGAGATAACATTTTGCAATACTTAGAGCCCTACTCCTGACTTCGTGGTAGTTCCTGTATGCCTTTTGCCATGCAAATTGACTTAATATGGGATAACATTTATGTTTACAATAACTCTCCTGACTTTGGTTTACAATTTTTTTTTTCTGTCACCTACAATTGTTGGTTTGAAATATATGAAGACAAAGCGATGAATATCAAGAAGAAATAGGATGTCCCATCTTGCTACCATCAAATTAATTGGGATTTAGACAATCTTTTCTTGAATCCTCATCAAACTCCCTAACACCATCGAAGATTAAAAAAAAAAGAATCCTATCAGATCTACACAAGGTGATACACTGAAATAAAACTTACACAAGACTGTAAATAATACTACTTTAACCAAACACACCTTTACCTCTTTTAAGTTCACAAGATAGCCTTAAGTATGGGAAGAATTTTCAAAAATCAGAAATTGTGAACACAACTTCCTGCAAGGCCTGCCTTCTTATAAACCTTTAGACATAATCAGAGTATTGTTGGAAGGGCTGTACTGTAACTGTCAGTCCTGGGGGAGCTTCTATGTATTAATGGAAAATACATTTTAAGTGCAGATGGATAATAATGACACCATCTTTGTTTATGTGACAAGCATAGATGCTGTTATCACCCAGTGTGTGTATGTTCTTGTGCATGAGTGCACATGCTGATATATTTACATAAAAGCAATCATTAAATTGGTAGTTTGCTGGTTTTGTTCCTCTCTTTTTCTTCTTACACAGAAGAGGTGAAATCCCACTTAGATGTTGACAGTATAAAGGATGCATACAAGCATCCTTTAGGAGGGTTAATTTTAATTCTTGGCAGTTTGATTTAACCTTAGTTTTGTTTGCCTATCACAAATGAAGCGATATAACATCTATTTCTTGCACCTCCCTGCACACATTATATATTAATAGATGTATTTTTGTCCAGTTTCATTTCAGATAGCGGTTGTTTGGGGTTTTTTGGGAATGTAATTTATTACTATAGAATGGTTTAGGGTAGTTTTTTAATGGAAGATTGGCTTAGTGAGAAAATTACAGTTTCTCATACACGTTGTAAGAGATCTAGGTTTAGAACAGAAATGCCTGTCATACAGTGGGAGAAAGCCTAATTACTCGTGTCATGCTGAATAATCCTTGTTTCATGTTTTTTTTAACAGGAAACCAGGGTATCTATGGATAATAAACATCAAAAATAAGGATGGAACAGCCCTAGTCAGTGGTTCTCACAACAGCCATTTTCATCAGTTTTTGGTGAGAATGGAACCATTATCTGTTTTCTCCTTCTAAACCAGCTCCTGTAGAAAAACAGCCATGGGAGACAGGAAAAGACAGCTGTGACAAATAGAAATGATGAGAAAGGTGTGATCCATGCATGGGAATAAGGTTAGGCTCTACCTAACATCTGCATTAGGTATCTAATTTGAAAAGGTAAATCTCAAAAGTTCTGCACAGCTCACATATATTCCCTGAAGAATTTAAATTCCATAGCAACCCATTTTTTTTGCTATTTACCTGAAGATATGTATTTGGTTTGCTCAAAACCACCCAAGCAGAGAAATGTCACCTTTATCTCACAACACCTAAGAATTTTGTAACGTAGTCTCCTCTGCCTCTAATGTCCATAATGCTTAATCTTAAATTTTATCTAAGTCATGTGAAATGCAGACATCACTGTTGAATCATTGAATTGAGACTAGACTACAGGTTTATCTACCCCAAAGTAAGTGTCCTAACCACCAGGAAATCGTCTTGCTCCAGTGGATATTTTGCCTTTGCAGCAGGGCTGCTGAAAAGCTGTTCTGCACCTGAAACAATATCCTTTCTCCCCTAGATATATATATATACACACATTCATCTTTTATTCTTCTCTCCATCATGTTTCCCCTACTTGCACCAGCAGGAGTAACCACATTCAGCAATGGTGACTGAGAAAACCCCAAGCATACTTACAAGTGTTTACATGGAAATGATGAAGACTGAAATACATTCTGTCCTAAATAAAAGCAGAAATGAGATGTTCCTGAAGGACTGCTCTAAATTTAGACCAAGTACTTAAAATAGTGCATCAGGTACCAGGGACTTTTTTTCTGTCCTTTTGAAAGTCAGAAGCAAAATCTGCTCATGTTTTGAAAAAAACAAGGTCATATGGAGCAGAGCTTTCTTTTCTGGAGGCTTTGGGATAGAAAATATTGAAGGAAAGGGACATTACTTTCACTACCTAAGCTTTAGAGATGGGCAGGATTTAAGTCATGCTAACTTCTCAGTATTGTGATGTGTTAATTTAGGACCCTCTGTATGCACGATACAGTTGTGTTTTTAACCCTGTTCTCAGATACACAACTCATATGTGGACTCTGTATGTTCCCCTGAAGTATTGGGTGCCTAAGGCTTAGGGGTTGGATTCTGAGCATTACAGTACTGACGTCTCTTCGGGCACCTGGGATTGTCAGGACATAAAATAAAGGAATAGAAAAGAAGAATGGAACAGGCTGCAAACATATAGTTGCAGGTTAACAGCAAGAATAAAAGTAAGGGAAAAAAAAAGAAAAAAAAGGAAAAAAAAAAGAGAGGGCCATTTTTGGTGAAAGAAGAAGAAATTACCTGTTGTTTTCCTTGAGTTGCTTTGTAATTCTGAATAGCTAAAGAAATGTTTGGGCTTGGAGGACTGTGTAATGCCTCTAGTTTGCCATTAGAGAGGCTGTTTCTTTTTTTTTCTTTTTCTTTTTCTTTTTTTTTTTGGGGGGGGAGGGGGGGGGGAAGAGGGGGCGGTACACAAGACACATGTTTGGTTAATTTACTTTTCCCCTCATGGCTAGCTGTTCCCTCAAATTTTGGCTGCCGAGTAGCTCCAGTGCCTCTTTGCAGCTAACATGGACTGAAACACCTGGCTGCTTTCTCCCTTTCCAAGCGAGCATAGGTTACATCAGCATTTCTGCTTCCTGATCAGTTATGCTTACACTGCAAGGAGAATGGAAACTAAGGTGGGAACACCTCCAGTTCACATAATTAATTCCCAATGCACCTGGGGAGGTGGGAGCAGGAAGAGAGAGGGGAACATAGAAAAAGTTAAAAAGTATGTACAAATAAGAGAAGATGTGGTCTCGTGCCTAAAAAGAAGAAATGGCTTTCTCATAGCAGCAAAATCTTTAGGACTCCAGTCCTTCGAAGCCTGGGGAGTCTGGGGAAGGGGTATATATAGCTGCCAGCATTGGCAGGAACGTGTGTCCTGGCCATTTGCCTGGGATTCCTAGATGTCTGGAAGTCTGCTGGATTTCTGCTAACTGTGACAATCTGCCAGCGGAAGTGGTGGTGTTAGCAGAAATAGGAAGGAGTTGATGATTGCTGGAGCAAGGGAGAGTGCCCAAAGGATTGGCACAGTTTGGAACCCGAAAGGAGATGGAAATGCTGTACACAATGTGAGAAAGGCTAAGATGTCATTTTTCTGATATTGCCAAATAGCTACTATGTCTGTAGAAATTCTCTCCTGTGCAAGGTTGTGGTCTAACATCCTCCTCGAGCAGGTGCAAATGTATGCACTGCCAGTGCAAGACAACAAATCAAACATGCAGAGTCTATTGCACATGTAGAAGAAAGTAGTGACTGTCATTTTTCAGCAGCAAAATGTTTGTTTTTCATGTGTTCCTTTAGGTGTCCTTCCTGTAAACTTCGGATAGATTTTTTTTTTACTTTTAGAAGAACAAATCTTCACTCTAGCATTTTTTTTTAAAATGAGACAGTTTTTTTAAATGAGTTTTTTAAAAAACAGTATGGTTGGTAATGCATTTTTATAATTTCATTTTGGTCTGTTCTGTGCTTTTCAACAAAGGAAACCAACAATGTTCCCAATGTTTTCTGGTGATCTGACTTATGAATGTTAGATTTCAGTTACCACTGCATTTCTCAGACAAAAAAAATAGACTTTACATTATTTTCAGTGACGGACCATGGAAGCATGAGAGTCCATAACAGTCCAAAATTAAAGGCATCACTGAAATTTGTTATGTTTGCAGCCCATTATATTTTTTAATAAACTAAAAAATATTTTGCTGATGGGAATATGTCCAGGTACCCTCATGTTACAATTTAATACTTATTGAAGAAGCTTTCCTGAAGTATGTCTATTGAAATATTTCAGCAAGTGGCAGATGGCAACACCCAGTAGACTACAGCCTGGAAGGTCTTGCAGGACTTAATTATGTTGCATTGTGAGGAAAATTGAAACTTGAAAAACTTTCGTGTTTCATTTTTTGTGCAGTATGTCATGGGCCACCCTTCATCCCCAGTTCCCACTCTTACTCTGAATAGCTTCCTTTGATTATATCATCTGAATGTGTTTTTAGAAACATTGAATTAATCTGTTTTTCTAGTCAGAAAAAATAATTTTGAAAAAAGTTAGAGTAGTTTTCAAAATAAATGTCTGTTTTCATATTTCAGTAAAATCACGTAGCAGGGTAAGTGGCCCCCTTATGATGAGGACGAAAAATCTTAATTGAAAATTATTCCACATGAACCACTCAGAGCCATCAGACTTAGTCAAAGAATGGTTTATATGGTCCAGCTGTAGGGCAAAGTCTAAGGGTCTCCTAGTCCTCAATAACAGATTGAGTCTAGGCTTCTGTTATCTTTCTGAGAACTGCAAATACTTTCTTCTGTTTTAATTTACATGTGTTTGCATCCACTAGATAGTTCTTATTTTCATTTTCAATCTTCACAAAAAAAAATCAAGGATGTATTTGTATTCCACTGAATCTACTAGACTTTGGCACTGATTTGGATGATTGTAAAGAGAGGCCTCCAAGTGGAACGTTTTATGCCTATTTAGGAGGCAGTTTCACATTGTTAGAACAGTGATGATTAAGGTACCTAAGCAAGGCAGTACACAATGCTCCTAAGCTTGGCATGAAATAACAGGACAGTCAACATTTAAATCCTAACATGTCCCTTACAGGCATTTACCCTTATAATCTTTGATTCCAGTTGTATGATAAATACGGTAAGTACTCCCTCTGGTGCAGGCATGTTAAATGCAGACAAAGATAACTTTCAAAACAGAATTATCAGTATAAAACAGAGAACAATAAGGGGACAATGAGTAAAGACTGGGAAATCTGGGCAAATGTTGATTTAGAAGCTGGAATTGCCTCCACCTGGAACTGAAAATCTGTAACAACTGCATTCTGAACACAACAGAAACAAGAGCATAGAAAAATACACTTTTGAATGCCCAGGATGCTTCAGAAAATGCATCTTGAAAAGTTGTCCATAATTTTTAAAAAGTATTAATTATATCGCTTTTTATTTAATAATTCATGTATTTGATCCATATACAGCGAGACTGGTTCCACCTTGTCAAATGACCCAATGCCGAGAGTGACTAATAATGAAAGATTATGAAGAGAGAGTAAGACACATGATTTCTACAAAAGAAACCTTCCCCTTGTACCCTTTCGCTTTACAATAACCAGAAGTTTCTATCACCTTCTTTACTGGGAATCTGGATCTCATCTGAGCCTGATTGTCCCTTAAAACTCATCCTTCCTAGCCAGTAGAAATGTGCATTTGCTGAGAGCTTTTTAGAGCAGAGCAAAAGACTTCCAGTTTGCACATGTTTACACTTAAAAGTTATTGTCTAATTTGCTATATTTTCCTCTGTCTTTATTGATTACTGTGTTAAGTCTTCTCATGAAAGGTCTGTTTGAAGGGCTTTTGCTTTTCCTTACTACCAGAAAGTGATTAGTCTGCTGTTGGCTGTGCTAACAAGTTGCTACCCCTGATGTACGGACAATTATACACAGCCAGCACTTTTAAAATGTATCCCTTAAAAAAAAAGTCTCCCCTCATTTGAGGAAAAATTCCAGTTAAGTAACTGGAATTGCTTGTTGCTTCTTAAAAATGCCATGGAGCCTATAATCTGCCAGGCAGATTTACTGTCTGAGGGAGAGGGAGAAGTGCTTTTGCCATGTCCATTATTACTGATTACCTGAGCCTATGTGCTCACTTCACCTCACCTGGTGGCTGAGCAGTCCCCCAGTGCCACCAATACTTTTCTTCTCCGTAGCAGAGGCAGTGCCAGGTAGACTTTCTGATTACAGTGAGAGCAGCTGTTTGCATCGTGGCCTTCTCCAGTCTCTGTGAAACACCTTTTTCTTAGGATGAATGGAACATGAGGGAGAGGATTAGATCAGGACTGGCAAAAGCAGTCTTCTAGTATCAGAGGCATTTTAATGACCTAGTCACAAACTCCACCTTAAAATCCCATTGTTCCCATTGCTACTACTGTCAGGTTCTTTCAAAGGAAAACCTCTTTCCTCTGAGGTTTAGAACCTTTCTTTTAAATTGCCTGTGGTCATTCTGTTCCCAGCTTTCTGCACTGTTGTTAAATTTACATAGTGATCACACCTGAATGTGCATAACACTTTATGTCTCTCCATATTTGGCTAAGCTAAACAAACCCATTTTTTTGCCTCCCTCAGAGGGCTTTTTGGTCCCTTGATCATCTTAATAACTCCATTTTATGTCTGTTCCACTTTGGATTTCTTTTTCTGGTTGACCAGAATTTTACGTAGCTTTCACTAAGGCAGCTGATATCCCTTAGCACAGGGGTAGCCGTGGGATCGCAGGACAGACGTCAGAGAGGAATGCAATAAGAGGGAGAGCCCGGACTCCCTCCAAATACTACCCCTCTAAATCCTCTGGTAGCGCTTGAGGGAAACAATGGGCACCTGTCTGCAATACTTGATCTCCATGCATCTAACTTGTTAGTCTGTTCCCTCTTCTCACCTTCTTTTAGGCCATTTGGATGTGCAAAGAAGCAAAATGGCAATACAGGCTCTGCAAAATGTCTTTCATGCAGCTTTCACGCCCCTTTCTGTCATGGTGTGTGCAGCAGCAGGACCCAATTCAAGTTAAACCTTGTAGAAAAATAGTACTACAAGCAAAAGCCTCAATTTTGCACTTCACGGTGGAGTTGTGACACTGACTGCTCACAGGGTTTGAAACAAAAGCAAATTATAACACCAGTCTTTCCATAGGTTTGGGCAGGACCTTGAGAAAGACTAGCAATATTTTTCTTTACTTTCTCTTCTCAATTTACAGATTTTAGCACACTTCAGTCCTCCTGAAGCAGATTATATCTGCTTCTTTCATTTAATGTAACTATACTAGTCACCAAGTTTTGTATGCCAGTAATCTAAACAACAGAAGAGGTTCCAGCCTTTTTTCTCTAAAAGATCAACTTCTTCATCACTTATGTATGCTCAGCAAAGAGCAATAGGATACTACTCAGTCTAAAATGCTCCTGTAATTTAGATGCAAAATTTAAGATTTAAGTTGCAAAGAGCTTCAGACATCATCAAGAAATTACTACAACAGTGTCTGAATGAACCCTGCCGGGAAGCAGCCAACTCTAAGAGGCTCGAGCATCTTTTCCATTAAAATTATTGCGTTACCTCAACCATCACACAAAAATACTCCCCAAAACAGAAAGTTACTTAGCGATTCTAAGGAAGGAGCACAGTGATCCAGTCCTTTGCTAAGTTTCTGGTTTGTAAATCTGGTTTGTAAAGCCCTGTCAAATTGCCTCCTTTTTTTTTTTTTTTTTTCATTTGACACAAGCACATTAACCTAAAACCAAAGTGGGAATATTGCCAGCAAATCTTTTAAGGTGAAATGAGCTTGGAACTTGAAGCTAAAACTATTAGAAGTGTGGGGTTTAATGCAAATTGTACACATTAGTTTGAAGTCTGATGAACCACTAAATGTTTTACATAATCATTTTGTTTCACCTGTACTGTTTAATTACCAGTTTCTTATCAATAGCCTGCTCAGGGTATACATTTAGCTGCTTGCTAGGCAAGGTCCTTTGATCCAGAAATCCTTTAAGACAAGGATTTCCAGATGTGCCTAAGGGAACCAGACATCTGACTTCATGAATCTTAAAGAATGTAAAGGCTTCTGTAAAGGACTGCAGAATATTCCATTCACTTTCATTTTTATTCTTGTAGTGCATAGAAATCGCGCATAAACATAATACTAAATGTTCAGATTTAGCATGATAAGAAAGAAGCCAAAAGATGGAAGACAAGATAATGCGATGAATAAATAGTGACCAAATTTTAACTTATCTGTGTGGGTACAAGGAGTTTCACTGACAAGAGCAGAAATTGCAAGGGCAAATAGTAGCCTGTCCAGGGAAGTGCATATTTACTCTAGGAAGAGGTGCTGTGCAGAGCTGTAACTAGTATAGTTTTACTAGAGGTACCACTACTGGAAAGATCAGACTACTCCAAAAAAGGAGATGCAGTGGAGTGAGCAGCTTAGCATCATTCCAGTTCCTTGCGTTAAAGTCCCAAATGGGTCCAAGGACTATAAACACAATCAGTCTTAACTACAGCTGCAATTGAAAGCTATTTTTTTCTTTACAAAGAGATACATGGCAAAACTGTACCTGTACTTCAGACGTGGTTTTATCTCTTGGGTAAGAGTGAAGTATCTTATGAATGCTTTGTGAATCACAACTAATTATGCGTGCAATAGGGAGCAACACAAAGGCCATCCTAAGGAAGGGAGAGACTAATCAAGGAGGTGAAGGAGGAAGTGGGACATGGTAAGAAAGCAGTGGAAGGAAACTAATTTGCAGATTCAGTTGCCAACAGCAAGCTACTGCTTTCATTTGTGGGTGCAGCTGTGGAGGGACCATAGGATCCCAGATGAGTCTGGATTGTCCCTGCTGCTCCTGCTAGTTTCATCTACCGCTGGAGACCATCTCCCACTCCTACGTGCTGGCTTCACCTGTGTTGGATTCTGACTCTCCTACCCCATATGGCTAGGGGAAAATGTGAAGGAGGAATTTTTATTATTTTGCATCTTTCTACCTTTTGAAGAGGAATCTTATTTTCCTCCCGGGAGTCAATTTACACTGGAAGAGATTACCATTTTATACAGGTCATTTTAATTTTTTTAATACAGATTTTGAATAATTAAGTAAAGATCTTGCAATTCAAAAGGCAGGGACCACAGGCAGAAAGGATTAATGCATGTTGTGAGTTCTACATCTTGGAGGAAATACTGTCTTCTATAAGTTCAATATATATTTTCAATTAAAAACAAATTTTAAAATGTTTCTTTTAAAAATCTTTGTAGTCTTGAATATATTATGTAAAGGTAATTTTGTAATTGTTAGAAAAGTGCTCATGAAAGATTAGTATTTTCAAACCAACATGGATAAAATTGCATGATGTAGAAGCAATTCACACTTTTTAATAAGTACATTGTTCTTGTTGAAAGAGATTATTGCATTCACTGACAGCCAATTTTCTAGTGATGAATTGTCTAAAAGCCCTTCTCTCTGATATTTTTAGTAAGTAGTTGAATAAGTGGTGAGCTAATTTTTATGTTTTTCTTTACAGATCAAAGCATTCTTTTAATTATGGTTTGCACCAGCATTACAGATAAACATGATGGTAAGAAACAGTAGCCACTTACATTGTTAGAACTGTAAGTATGTGTCTTGTAATTTAGATTGATTCCTCTCTATTTATTTTTTTTTTAAATTCTGTTATCTGTTCATCCAGGGCCTGAACCAGTGACCAGGGAAATCAACGAGAAAATCCCTGCCAATTTCATAGATTTTTGGATAAAACTTCATGTCAAAACTTTTTTCCTGTGTATAAATGTCTTTAAAAAAAAAAAAAAAATTCAAATATTTTCTCTTCCCCTTCTCCCCCTAGTATAAAGCAACCATAACAGACTTGTTGACAGAGAAGTGATTTCTTTAAGAAAAAAATTCTTAATTTAATCTGTGGACCACATTTCACACTCTGCTGATATATTCTGTGCACGTTACCTCCTATTTCAGTAAAATCCTCTAAGTAATGTAACTACAACAATAATACAGAAGAAGTAACAAGTATGTATGACATTGGCTTGTGTCCTGAATGAGGTAAATTTAAAGTGTAATGGGAAAACTTGACTTTTTTTTTTCTATCTCTTTCTCCTAGAGGTATAATAATTATGAATGCGTAAAAGCCTCTGCAATCCTTGCCTTTTGAAAGGACCAAACATCATTTTCTCAGCCTCTGCACACTTGCTGTAATGTAAAGGAGTGAAGCACACACCCTTTCCATAACTCTCCTTGAAATGCTTAAAACAATTGTGCACCCATTGGTGGGACAGTCGCCTGCTGAGGAGCGCTCAGGTACTGACCCCTTCTGGCACCTGCACTTCGCATCTGCACATCGGTTCTGTTGTGCCTTTTCTTCCAGGCTTTTCTGGGCAGAGCAGGGAGTGCCCTTTGTCCTTCTTGCTCTAGCCGGTGTGCTGAAAGTACTCTGTATCCCATTAGGCAAAGAAGAGAGAATGTGCGTGGACAGCAAAACTGACTCCGTTACTTGCTACCTTAGAAAAATGTTACTCTCTGGTAGCCTTGGGCATATTCACACAACATGGCACTGGAAGGACAGAAAGGATAGACTCCTGTCCAGAAGATGGAGCAGTGATGGTAAAGAGAAGATGATGACTGAGTCCCTCAGGATGTAATACAACAGAATCTGGAGGCACACAGCAGCTGGGAGGTTCTCAGGCTCACAGGGTGAATGGAGTTATCTCGGTTTTGGAGGAGTCCTGTCCTTACCCCAGACCTTTTCTTTTGACTCTGGCCAACGTGGCTTTGAACTGGCCTGTGCAAAGCTGTGATTATGTAAGAAATGAATAATAGAGATTCTGGCCCTTTTTTTATTTCTCCTCTTCAAGTGAAATGAGATGAATTAATAAAAGGGCACCTGTGTTGAAAAATGAGGCGATCTACATGGTTAGAGTATGGAGGGCTACATTTAGTGTAACATCACAATGTTGAAAATTATAAGTAAACAGTTATTGAATGTTAATATTGGGATTGTATTAATAGACATTGTACCATAGTATTAAGCACATTTTTTAAGCACTGTCTACATGCCTAAAATTTTACTTGATCTTAACATTCTTGACTGTAGTTCAGGGGAAATGTTGAACCTTCTCATAATCAGTCTCTGCTCTTCTGCGTGCTGAACACCACAGTGCTGACTTTGCCTTTTATACCATGCCTTTTGGAGCCACCCACTCTAAAAATAATAAAGACCTCAATCATAATGATTTGATCTACATGCAAAAAGAAAACGCACAATTATTTTGCCAAATGGTGATAAAAAAAGTTATTTATGATCACTGCTGACACTTAATTGCTCAGGAGAGACATTGATTTGAAGAGCTCTCAATGGCTGTGCATCCTGCCATCAGTCAATAAAATCCCTCTGTAGAATAATAATATATCACATTAACAGCACATTGTACGCTTTCAAGGAATGTAACACACCACACAAATGTCAATTAGTTAATTTTCCAAACTGTGCTCTAAAGCACTATGCCCTGGGAACTATTATTATCCTGCTTTAGGGTTAAATAAGCTGAACCAAAGCAAACAACAACTCATACAAAGTCAGTGACCTAGCCAGGAACTGAAACTTGGAATCTGTATTTTTAATCATACCTTATTAACCCCTACATAATAATATCAGTTATTGGTCTTGTTTACCATTATATTTTATTAGTTATTTACCTTTTCAGAAATACAGAAAGAGACTTGAGAATCCGTGTGTAGATGACTTTCAAATACCCCTTGGAGCATAAACCACTCTTATTTTAATGTTTCAGTTATATTTGTTTCTACTGCTGCATAATGTTAATTGTCCTAAAGCACACACTAGAGCTTTACTTGAATCTGTAATCATTGGGAACTTCCACGTTTCCACTGTATTTGCCAGCATCTTCTATTCTTTAAATATGTCCTGTAGCCCATGTTTCAGCTAAAAACTTCGACAATATCATTCAAAGTACTTTTTGAACATTTGTGTTCAGTATGAATTGATATGCAGTAGTGTTTGAGGTTTATGACACATACTCTTTAGTGTGAACAGTCACTTTGCCGTATAGTTCTTAAATGGAAAGAAAGGATACACATACAATGAAGACGCTTGATGCCAAGAGATTTATTTTGATATAGTACCTGGAAAAAAAAAAAGGTGAGGAAAGGAAAATAATTTAAATAAAAGAAAGTAACAGTTATTGAAGTTATTGGGACATATATAAACCTTTAGTAAAGGTCTTTTTCGAGTAAGAGATTTTTATATTTCATCATTAGAGACTCATTCATGCTTGCTCCAGTCATGTCTTATTTTTTGGGCCTGACCCAAAGTCTGTAGTGGTTAGTGAGTATGAGAAAGGCTGGGGAACTGGAGTAAGGTGTGGAAATTTGAGGAAATGTCAGTTTTTGTTTATGGATTCCAGCTGATATTATGAAAATGCTGAAGATATTGAAGTCATTTGAATATCACACAGGGAATCTGAGACAGACAGGAAGGAGTTGGGGAAGCCATGCATAATTACCTCAGTATTGTAAAAACTAGGGATCTCACCTGAGCATACCACGTGGAATTCTTCTGTGTTCACTGGGAAGTGATGAGCTTTTTCACAGAGTATTTTTTCCCAAAGACTCAGAGAACAAATTATAGTCTGAGGACACTTCCCATTTAATACTGAGGGAGAATAATGACCTAGCTGTCATGACACATCCAATGTCCTGACTCCCAAATGGAGGACATAAGTTTGATTTAGTCTTATCATTGACTTCAGTGACTTATAGGTTCCAAAAGACAACTAATTATACGGTAAAAGAAGAATTATTTTTTTTTTTTGGTCCTAAGAGACAGAACTGTGGATGGCCAAAATATTTTATTGGCATAAAATAACGTATACCTAGATGCCTATATGTTTCTATGAAAGACCGTATGCTTATTCTATCATACTTAGAAAGCTGGAAAAAGCTTATTTTTACTATAACTCAGAGTCTGGCTGAATACATGCCTGTTATAGAGATATTTAGAAATTTCCTCATTCACAGGAAGGGGGTTGTGGCACACCACAGAAATAAGTCATAGAAATCAAAAGCTGTGTTTTCATGAACAACCAAAACAACGTAATGACTCTGCCACCAAGAGGGAAGATTTAGCATCTTTTCCCTTCACAAGCCCTTCCTTCCTGCACCCCAACAAGTTGCTTTCATGCTGTCCTGTCAGCTCCCTGAAATCAACTTCAAAAGTATTAGAAGCCTCCACGACCTTATTCATCTGTGGCCCCTCACCTTCCCTTCTTCCCTTTTTCAATAGATTAGCTCTTAGAAGAGTCTGTCAAGCACAAGACTCATAAAATAAGACCAAGGGTGTGGAACAGAGAGAAGAAAAGGGAGGAGAAAAGGGAGGAGAAGGAGTAAAATCTCCTGGTCTAGGTAGTGTCAAGGTGTTAAATCAGCTTGCTGTCCAAGTGCTGCTGCTGGGAATCATGGACTTCTACTTGCAGATGAAACAGCTGGGGAAGTGGGAGGATGAGAGAAATATGCTTACAGAGTATTAGTGAGAATTCCAACTTGAAAAATCAATTCTCTACATGAGGAGTTGCAGGCAAATTTTTATTTTAAACACTATGAAAAAGATCTGCTGTACTGAGTTGGGGAAAGCCCACGCTTAACTAGTAAAATGAATAAAGTTAACAGAAGTTATATTACTTCCAGGCTAATATTTGAAAGACATTAGACATTTCTCTTCTCAGCACTATTGCACTACTTAACCAGGGGCAACAATGCCCACTCTGTTTTCAGTCTCTGGTTGTACTTTAATAGAATTCTTGCAATCAGTAGAACACAGCCATGGTGAACACATCTTCAAAGAGCTTTACAGACATTAAAAACCTAATACTGCCGCTTCTAATCGTGTTCTGTAATTACTTACTTACGCTGGGGGTCAAGATGGCAAAATCATAGCCTGGGTCCAATGCTATTACTCATGTTGAACAGCCCAATTCTCCACCTTCTGACTTAGTGCACTACCCCTAGGAACTGGGCACAAAGTGCAGTAGGAGTGCTCTGATGTGTTTCCTCACACTGTTCTTTTGTTGCAATGTTGAAGATGGTTTACAGGCAGTTATCTTAAAAGAAACTATAAGAATTCAAAATGTTTTGAATCTTTTTGGACTGCAACTAACAAATAAAGACAGGAGCTTTTAGCTCACCTTTTTGTGAGGTGAAAGCAGATAAATCCAATATGAAATGAGGATGGGAGAGGCACAGCTAAGGAAAGTAATTTAATACTCCCTACAATTCAGGACACTGTGTATAAAAAAAAAGCAATATAACCCCTGTAACCATTCTCAGTAAAGTTTATGACAGATTGCTGGATTTAAACCCCAGTACTGATCTAACAGCTCACTTATAATGTTCAAAGTAAAGGCAATTAAATGTACTGCTCTCATAATCTTATGTTCAAAACTGTAGATTTTATTCTCAGAAAAACCTATGAGTCTCCTGTTTGAAACCCAGCTTGTATCATCTAGTTGAAAGTTTTACTCAAAAAGCAGGAATTTGGGGAGAAAGTGAGATAAGTGTCTTATCTTCATGCAGCGCATATTACCTTCTAATAACTCCAGAAAAGTATTTTTATAATTCAGAGAGATTATTTCTATCCTATTTTGTTAAGAGGGGTTATTTATTTATTTATTTAATGAGCATTTCTGTAGTGTGTTACTGCAGATAGGATAAAGTTTAGTTTCTTATCTATGATTGCATTTTTCTATGCTGAGTTAGCAAGTGGTAGGGTAGTATCTGCTGCCTTATCATGCATATATTTATTTATGTTATTGAAATTAAGGTTGTTATCAAATCTGTTAAAAATTTCACACACGTGTATATAGTTGGCATGGAGAAAAGGATTTATCTGAAGGAAATGTGTAACTGAAAAAGAGCATTAAAAGGAAGAGAATTCATAGCCTAATGCTATTCCATACTTTTTGAATTTTTGAATGAGAAAACAGAGATAACACATTCAGTACATCTGTTTTCCTACATTTATTGTCTGCTTTTGGGGAGAAAAAAAAATATCTATGAAAAGAAAGTGAGAAAAAGAGGACTTCACTGTGGTAGTTTCATGTATTTATTGTAAAAATGACCGTGGAAAAATCTAGGTAAAAGATGGATTTACACAACTGACGAAAAGATGCCACGAAAGCAGAACCATTAAGTTGGAAAGGCAGAGACACAGAAAAGCTGTAGTTTATTGTCTTGAGTTGTAGCTGGTACTATAATTTATTTTTTTTTTCATTAACGAAGAGCTTCTAGAAAGACTGCAAACCTTATCATATGTGGTTATCTGACTTTCTAAGCAATATTTACATTGAAGAAACCTGAGGCTCTCCTACTAACTTAACTGAAATATGAGCTGTGGCACAGCAGTTGCCAATTGCTGTGGGTGGAAAGAGGACTGGATACCTGAGTATGACTGCAAATGCATTAAGGAGAAACAGAAGACAGTTTTCTAGCTCTCATCCTCAACTTTTTCTCAAACCCTCGGGTGTTTGGATTTCACAGGAAGAGAAATCAGATCTCGTTACATCTAGGTTTTGAAATTTGGGCATCCAGTTAGGGGAATAAACATGTATCCTGGATAAGGCAAGGGCCTTTAATGCGGTGTGTAGGTGGAACTGCTAATTACCCCATCGGTTCCCTTTCAGCAGTGCTAAGGAGTGTCATGTCACTTCACTCAGCAGCTTTAGGAGGCTTCTGTACTTAGCAAAGACAAGGTGTATTATGCTGAACTGCTGAAGAAGTACCTTTACTCAGTAAGTATAATTATCCTTTTGTTTTGTAACTACAGCAGGAACTTACTTTACTTTGTAGGAGCTGATATTTATTTTATTAGTGCTCGCTTGTAGCAGTTTTAACACATGGTAGTTACACATCTGTGTCTTTAAGCTTATGAACAGTTGTGTGCACAGTGGAAAAGTTACCTGAGGAGGTTTTACAGTAGAGCTCTCTTGCTGCCTTTGCTGATGAAAATATTGAAGATATTTTGGCAGTACATCTTTCCTAGAAAACCTAAAAGCTCTACATTTTTATTAGAGCCTGACCACCTTCAGTACTCTAGAACTACAGAAAAAAGAAAGTATGTTCCCTATAAAGTTAAAAATATGATTCCTTTTTCTAGTGATGGTTCCCTGTACATTTCACATTGCTAAGGACATAATAGTGCTGCCTTTCTTCACACGTTGTTCTCTTTATTGATTTCTTGTGAGACGGGTGCAACCCCTGCTTCACCAGTTGAATAGCATACAGCTGATGCTCTGATGGAGTCCACTGCACCTAGCATTAAATTGCTAGCTTGGCACATGGTCAGTGTTCAAGGAACCAACCCCTCAACTTCTCAATATTTGGTAACAGAAAAATGGGTCATATATAGGTGTCTGGTGAAGAGGTAGAAAGTTCTGAAATACATCTAAACAACGTATTTACTCAAATACACACACAATATTAAAAGCATAATACACACAGAACCAGTACAAAACAAGAAGTTATACCTTTTAATGCAGAAATCCTCAATTAACTGGACTCACATGGCTTGACAATTTTAGCTCAAGGTAGGTCTCTGGTTTGCACAAGTTAATACATCGATATTTATGATAGAAAGGGAAAGGGGTAAAATTGGAATGTTTCTTGGACTATTTGAGGAAAATTTACTGCATCATTTAGTATGAACCAGATACATTACCTAGATGTACTAGTAGAAAATTGAGGGTATATATTTGTAACCACAGAGAGAGACAGAAATAATCCTCTGCCTGATGGGAAAGCTCTCTTCAAACCCTTCTGAGGAGATATCTCACTCCCATACATCCAATTTATTAAACATACATAGGATCATAGCACATCATAGGCAATGTGAGAATGAAATTAATGAGGTGGGTTGACAGGTTTCTAACAGGAAGATGTGATAGAGAGGAAACCAGGGAAGCAAAGATTAAAGCATTAGAGAAACCACATAAATCTCTATTAAAGAAATCTCGATGTCTAGCTTATACCACTAGCCATAGAGTAAAAAAAAAAAACCCACCCAACAAACAAACAGGTTGCATGGGAAAAAATTATGACATATCCTGAGAAATGATTGTATATTATGGCCAATTTTTTAGAACACTTGCCAAGATTTAGATTAGCAAGTATAGCATACCCTAGTGCTAGAGCCTGATATGATTTTATTAAGGCTTTCATACACAGCTTTGCATGTTAACATGCTCTCCTTTGATCTGGTTAGTCATCCAGCAGGAAGCTAGCAGAAGACAGTTACTTTACAACAACAAACAGAGGTACTAAAATTACTGGCTTCTTTGTAGGACCCAAAAAAATATTTAACATGCTACCTAGCATAATCATGAAAGGCTTGAGTCATTGTCTCTGCCAGAAAGACACTATACAACTTAAAGGTTGAAGTCTTCTTTCTAATGGGCCAAGCAAGGCCTTTCACATCTCTAAGAGTCTTAGACGAACCTAGAGTGTGTTTGCCTATTTAGTGTTTGGAGTGGTGGGGTTTTATGGGTTGTTTTCTGGGGGAGGACGTTCTATTGACGGAAGCAATCACTGAGACAGATCAGGAGTTTGATGGATTTTGATTCAGACACAGACTGTGGGGACAAGCAAAAAACATTACTGATGTCAGGCTGACTGTCCTAAAAGCATACAAAGAGAAGAGTAGATGAAGCCTGCTCTCAAAGCGTTTCATGGTAGCATTCAATCTTCATAAATTGTGTCAGGGGACAGTACCTCCCAATAAACTATAGAACAGTGAGAATATGCTAATAAAGTGGAAGTGGATTTCTTGTTTGATCAGACTGTATCTGGTTGATCTGTGATGGCGATGACAGCAACAGTAATCTAATCTCATCCACCCACCCATCTGGTATTTCTAATGTGTTTATTGTACTGTTGTATCTACATCATCAGTCATGGATGTAAAATATGTAAAGACTGCAAACATAAATAAGGAATGACATATTAATTGAGCAATATGCAAATTGCTGCGTTTACAGTGCTGGAAAGTGGGTACACAAGGGAACTTCTCATTACAGATCAGCTTCTGATATGCTGCTATTAACACCCACCTGCTTGCTTCTGCCACATAGGGATTTGTGGTGATACTTATTGCCATTTAGTACCACACAAGGAATGGCTTAGAACCGCACAATGAATGCAATGAAAAAATCTTTGCTGGGCACTTAAATGTAGTTCTGTAAAACAGTCACAAGGAGATGGAGAAAAAAGTGCACAGCAGTATTTCATACACATTAAATTTAGTTATTTTCTTGAAACTTTCTTACACTTTCTTACACAGAGAAACCTCTTCTACAAAGCTGGCAAGTGTGGCACTACCTTCTCGCTCTTTCTTCTTTGTTACTGCCTGCTTTGGGCTGTCTGCATACTCATTCAGTCTTTCTTTTCAGATAATTAATCTTATCATAGAATTATACAATGGTTTAGGTTGGAAGGGACCTTGAAGATCATCTAGTTCCAAGCCCCCTAGCATGGGCTGGGACACCTCCCATTAGACCAGGTTGCTCAAAGCACATTCCAGCTTGGCCTTGAACACTTCCAGGGATGGGGCATCCACAACTTCTCTGGGAGACCTGTTCCAGTGACTTACCACCCTCAGAGTAAAAAATTTCTTCCTAATAATAAATCAAAACCTACCTTCTTTCAGTTTGAAGCCATTGCCTCTCATCCTATCACTACACGCCCTTGTAAAAAGTCTCACCCAGGCTTTCTTAAATGCCCCCTTTAGATACTGGAAAGTTGCTATAAGGTCTCCTCAGAGCCTTCTCTTCTTCAGGCTGAACAACCCCAGCTGTCTCAGCCTCTCCTCATAGGAGAGGTACTCCAGTTCTCTGATCATCTTTGCGGCCCTCCTCTGGACTCGATCCAACAGGTCCATGTCCTTCTTGTGCTGAGGACTTCAAAACTGGGCACAGTACTCCAGGTGGGGTCTCATGAGAATGGAGTAGAGGGGCAGAATCACCTTCCTCGACCTGCTGGCCACACTTCTTCTGATGCAGCCCACAATACAGTTGGCCTTCTGGACTTCATGCGCACATTGCTCACTCATGTTGAGCTTCTCATCAACCAAGACCCCAAGTCCTTCTCCTCAGGGCTGCTCTTAATCCATTTTCTGCCCAGCCTCTATGTGTGCATGGGATTGCCCCGGCCCACATGCAGGACCTTGCACTTGGCTTTGTTGAGCTTCATGAGGTTGGCATGAGCCCACCTCTTCAGCCTGTCCTGGTCCCTCTGGATGGCATCCCTTCCCTCCAGTGTGCGGACCGTGTCACACAGATTGGTGTCATCGGGAAACTTGCTGAGCATGCACTCAATCCCACTGTCTATGTCACCGACAAAGATGCTGAACAGCACCAGTCCCAACACTGACCCCTGAAGAATGACACTCGGTCTCCACTTGGTCATCGAGCTGTTGACCGCAGCTCTTTGAGTGTGACTATCCAGCCAGTTCCTTATCCACTGAGTTGTCCATCCATCAAATCTATGTCTCTCCAATTTAGAGACAAGGATGTTGTGCAGGACAGTGTTAAATCTTTCACAAGTCCAGGTCGATGATGTCAGTTGTTCTTCCCATATCCACCAATGCTGTAAACCCATCATAGAAGGCCACCAAATTTTTCAGGCATAACTTGCCCTCAGTGAAGCCATGTTGGCTGTCACCAATCACCTCCTTATTTTCCATGTGCCTTAGCAGAGTTTCCAGGAGGATATGCTCCATGATCTTGCTGGGCACAGAGCTGAGACTGACTAGCCTGCAGTTCCCCAGGTCTTCCTTTTTTCCCCTTTCTAGAAATGAGGGTTATGTTTCTGCATTTCCAGCCAGGGGGAACTCCACCAGACTGACACAGCTTTTCAAACATGATGGCTAGTGGCTTAGCAACTTCATCCACCAGTTCCCTCAGGACCCATGGATGCATCTCATCTGGCTCCATGGACTTGTGTACCTTGGGGTTCCTTAGATGGTCTCATACTTGATCTTCTCCTACAGTGGGTGGTTCTTCATTCTCACGGCCCCTGCTTTTGCCTTCTGCAACTTGGGTGATGCAGTTAGAGCCCTTGCTGGTGAAGAGTGAGGCAAAAAAGTTGTTGAGTACCTCAGCATTCTCCATATCCCAGGTAACCAGGTCTCCTGTTTCCTTCCAGAGAGGACCTACATCTTCCCTAGTCTTCCCTTTATCACTGGCATATTTATTGAAGTGGTTTTTTTGTTTCCTGTGATGTGTGTGGCCAGATTTAACTCTGTCTGGTCTTTAGCTTTCCTAACCTCATCCCTGGCTGCTCAGACAGTTTCTCTGTATTCCTCCCAGGCTACCTGTCCTTGCTTCTACTCTCTGTAGGCATCCTTTTTGGTTTTGAGTTTGTCCAGGAGCTCCTTGTTCAGTCATGCACGCCTCCTGGCTTTTTTTGCCTGACTTCTTCTTTGTTGGGGTGCATCACCCCTGAGGAGGCAAAATTCTGCTCTCTTGAAGTCCAGGGTAGTGAGTTTGCTGTGTGCACTCACACATGGGATTTAACTCCTCCATGAGGACTAGGGCTTGTGAATGTGAGCCTGCTCCAGTGTGTCTATAGCAGGCATTGTCCACCATTTATTCATACAGAAATTGCCATTCTTGTATGCAGAAAAATCAGGCTAAATGGACCTTTAACCAGGTCCATTGAGGTATTTCTTGAAATTTACAGCTAGATTATATCATATATGTGACCAAGTTGTTACCACAGACTGAAAAGGTCTGCACCAGGAAAAAAGCTAGATCTCTATTTCTCATTTGAATCAAGAAAAACAAAGCAAGCAGACAGAAACCTCAGAATAGAGTATCTCAATGTTAATAAACTTAGTGAAAAACAAACAAACAAAGAAACAACAAAAAAAAGATGTACTAATCAGAGTGAGAAACAAACAAATTGGAGGGCTGTGCATCCCAGCACCAGCTTGAGCGCCCAGTGAACCAAATCGCCCTAACTCGGAGAAGTGGCTCTGGCCTTGTAACATCTTAATAACTTTACTGAGAGCACAACAAATTGCGTTTATAGCACAACAGAGCCAGCCAGCAAAACATTTTCTGGAATTCCTCAGTGAGGAACTAGCCTTTATCATAATACAGTTGTTAGTTCGATCTCCAAGTCAAAAAGCGCATTTGCTTAAGAAATCAGTTTGTGTGCATTATCATAAAAACAATGCCTCCGCTTCTAGAATATGCTCATTTTGACTGTTGAGTTGAATGGCTCAAAGGGTTTTGAATACTTAATTGTATGAATATTTCATACAAATTCCCTGTGGTACAATAATTTTCCCTGATAGCTACCAAATCTCCAAAGCAAATGCTCAGTTTTTACAGATGTGCAAAGCGGGTAAAATGTTTTAAAAAATGTTTAACTAATACCTCTTTCAGGACTTCTCTTAATTGTTTTTTCATATAAAATGCTTTAAGATAATCTAATTAAAGACATTGAGTGTTGCATATTGAGTAGTTTTTCTGCTAAAACACAAGTTTTTGTGTAAGAATTCTGGTTTAGAATAATCATTAAAACTTTACACCTATTGGAATCATTCAGATATCTAATCCATTAAGTTCGTCACTGTTGTTATGGTAATCTATTTTTTTAAGGAAGCAGTGAGTATAGTAGAGTTTAAGCATTATATACATTAAATTGGTAAAGAGCACTGAGATGAGTTCCTTATCTTATGTTGCAGAAAACATGACCTTTTATCTCTTTTGGTCAAGTTCTTATTGCAGCTGTTAGCAGACTGTGTTTGACATTGCTCCTTTAAGCAAAAGCACACTTTTAAGGGTTTTTTTAGGCCCTTTATGCTCAAATATGTACATTTATATGTATTTGTGTGTTCACTGAAGCTATCACTTACCTCTTCTGCCAAATAAGGGCAATATAGAACATATTTGGTAAAACAGCGTCATCTTCTTGATACATTGTAACACCCACTGCACTGTTTCAGACTATTCTCATGAAAAGTTAAATGCCACATTTCAATTTTGTTCCTTAATCAGTTCTGGAAACAGCTAATGGCAGTACAATTCATTGCTACAAATAATGTATTCACATTTACATTAATAGAGAGAAAATTGTTGAGATTTACTTATGTCATAAGAAGATATCAGTATCCAGATTACATTCAGAAATGGGTTTCATGTGAACATTGTGTTTCCAAAAGCTCAGGTGTTAAAAAGGTGTAGTGGAAGCTAAGTTCAGGAACTCAGATACAAATTAGGTGTTACCTAGTTATGTTTTTCATATTTCATTTTCAGTGAAATTGATTGGGGTTGTGCAGTACTTGTAAGGACAGCGCTGATTCTTGAAGCTGACATAGATACTAAATGCTTTGATCAGAACACATGACTGCAGTACAATTAGTGCAAAGGAAATCATGGACTGACATAGAGAGGGTGGGTTTAGGAGACCAAGAACAAGAAAATTTCAGGATCAGTGATTTGACATCCTTGGCTCTTCTGTTTGAAGTAATTGAATGTTGTATACCAACTTCTTCAACAGCATTTTCTTCATGGAGGTTTCTGTCTATCAGAGAGGGAAATGGTTCTGTGATTTAACCAAATCTGTGCTCTAACATTTCGGGTAAGATGTGCTACCATACTTCTCTGTCTTTTAAATACTGGTGAGTACAAGCCCTCACCCAAGTAACAGAGTATGAATGCACAGAAATTTAATCTGTATTTTCATTGTATTTTATACAAGAAAACCTGGGAAAAGTGAGGAGACAAAGTTAATGTATGTATTTGCATGCTTGTATATATATATGCGTGTTTGATTGTTTAAGTAACTTGCTTATACAAATTAAAATTACCTTTTTTCTCACTTGAATGTAACCTTCATTTAAAGGGCATTCTATCTTTTAAACTTACAAATGTTCTTACATGCTATTAAGACACTTGAGTTGTAAAAAACCAAACTTAAATGAAAGCAATTGTCATTTTCATGCATCAGATTTCAGCTTTAATCAGATGGTTTAAGCTTTAAAATTTAAAGGAAATATGAAATAAAACTTCTGATCAGGCCAGAGTGTTTGACAGGGAATGCAGTAAAAGGAATTGAAATCTGAAGTCCAGCTAACAACTGAGTTTAAACTGTTGATGGCATTATGTAGAGGCTGAAAATAGTGACAATGTTATAGAGCTTCTCTGAATTCCTGTCACAAAAGGATTGCCTGATAAGACTGGAGCAGGGAGATAAGTGTATGAAGCTGAATAAGACATGGCAGTGACAGAAAAGCAGAAACTAGAATTTAGTAGTTAATGCCTGAGGGACAGTGCAATGGTTATTTGGATTTGTCCTTACCAACAAGGAAGAGATAGAGGGGAATGTCAAGCTTAAGGGCAGCTGTGGACTCAGTGATCATGAAATGGTAAAGTTCAAGATCCTTAGGGCAGTGTGGATGGTGCATAGCAAGCTCACTACCATGGACTTCAGGAGAGCAGAATTTGGCCTCCTCGGGGATCTGCGTGGCAAGGTACCATGGTGTAAAGCCCTGGAGGGAGGAGAGGCTCAAGGAAGCTGATTAGTATTCAAGGACCATCTCCTCCAAGATCAGGGGTGATGCACCCCAACAAAGAAGAAGTCAGGCAAAAAAAGCCAGGAGGCGTGCATGACTGAACAAGGAGCTCCTGGACAAACTCAAAACCAAAAAGGATGCCTACAGAGAGTAGAAGCAAGGACAGGTAGCCTGGGAGGAATACAGAGAAACTGTCTGAGCAGCCAGGGATGAGGTTAGGAAAGCTAAAGACCAGACAGAGTTAAATCTGGCCACACACATCGCAGGAAACAAAAAAACCACTTCAATAAATATGCCAGTGATAAAGGGAAGACTAGGGAAGATGTAGGTCCTCTCTGGAAGGAAACAGGAGACCTGGTTACCTGGGATATGGAGAATGCTGAGGTACTCAACAACTTTTTTGTCTCATTCTTCACCAGCAAGGGCTCTAACTGCATCACCCAAGTTGCAGAACGCAAAAGCAGGGGCCGTGAGAATGAAGAACCACCCACTGTAGGAGAAGATCAAGTATGAGACCATCTAAGGAACCCCAAGGTACACAAGTCCATGGAGCCAGATGAGATGCATCCATGGGTCCTGAGGGAACTGGTGGATGAAGTTGCTAAGCCACTAGCCATCATGTTTGAAAAGCTGTGTCAGTCTGGTGGAGTTCCCCCTGGCTGGAAATGCAGAAACATAACCCTCATTTCTAGAAAGGGGAAAAAAGGAAGACCTGGGGAACTGCAGGCTAGTCAGTCTCAGCTCTGTGCCCAGCAAGATCATGGAGCATATCCTCCTGGAAACTCTGCTAAGGCACATGGAAAATAAGGAGGTGATTGGTGACAGCCAACATGGCTTCACTGAGGGCAAGTTATGCCTGAAAAATTTGGTGGCCTTCTATGATGGGTTTACAGCATTGGTGGATATGGGAAGAACAACTGACATCATCGACCTGGACTTGTGAAAGATTTAACACTGTCCTGCACAACATCCTTGTCTCTAAATTGGAGAGACATAGATTTGATGGATGGACAACTCAGTGGATAAGGAACTGGCTGGATAGTCACACTCAAAGAGCTGCGGTCAACAGCTCGATGACCAAGTGGAGACCGAGTGTCATTCTTCAGGGGTCAGTGTTGGGACTGGTGCTGTTCAGCATCTTTGTCGGTGACATAGACAGTGGGATTGAGTGCATGCTCAGCAAGTTTCCCGATGACACCAATCTGTGTGACACGGTCCGCACACTGGAGGGAGGGGGCATCCCTGGAAGTGTTCAAGGCCAGGCTGGAACGCGCTTTGAGCAACCTGGTCTAGTGGGAGATGTCCCAGCCCATGATAGAGGGATTGGAACTATATGATCTTCAAGGTCACTTCCAACCCAAACCATTATATTTTATGATTCTGAGGTCACTTCCAACCCAAACCATTATATAGTTCTATGATTCTATGATTTTCAAATACTTCAGTTAAGAAAAGAAGAAATAGAGGACTTACAGACGACTTTTCCTTAGGATCTCCTTTTACCCCTTAATCATTGTATTTTAAACTGTATTCTATTTTAACAGTGTAGTGGGTAACCTTTTGCTTTTAGTTGCTCCCAAAGAATTTTTGACATGGTTCAGTATTTCATTTGCCCTAGATTGCACAGCAATTCTTATTTTTCTTGTTTGAATTGGAAAATATTTTTTTGAGTATTTTTTATTTTTTTGAACTGTATTTGCATGTTTTAGTCTATTTTTTAATCTGTGCTGGATTTTTTTGTTGAACCTTTGCAAATCTTTGTATAATTGTACATCTTTGTCCTTGTCCTCTGACTTGAAATGTTTAAACAGTTTCTCTGTTTACATTTACACTGTGATTACTCTATTATAAAGTGGCTATTCTGGAAGAATGAAATGTGAACTACTGAGGACTAAATAAAAAACTTCTCTTTCCTTTTGGAGATCTCCACTTGCTCCAAGAATGAAAGAAAAAGAAAATGTTAGATGACAGAGAAAGCAATGCTAAATATAAAGACAAAAACCTTGAAATTAAGTTATGCATATGTCTCTGAGAAATTAGCGATAGATTCATAGGCCACTAGTATTTATACTTCAACACAGTGCAGTAAGAAGAAAGTCTTGCAGTTGACTCAATGCTGGTGATCAGTCTGGTTGTAAAGAAGAAAGAACTGGAGTTTAATTATTGTGCTCCTGTGTGGTCCCAGGACCATGGGTGTACATTTTGTATTTGCTAGCAAGCACGCTCACCGCTGTTCCTGGCACTAAACATGCACTGCACGTGCATTGGGGAGTAACCGCTGAGGGCCTGACACAGGGATTGTGTCTGGGACTGTCTTGGTGGTTTCTCAGTGTGTAACTTCCACTGTGGACCTGCCAGGAGTGAACACATTTTGAGAACACCAGTCCTGACCCACTATGTGCACTGCTATTCCATTCTGCATTGAGCAGGATAAACCATGAACAACCTATAAAAGTTAAAAATGGTTTAAAACAGATTGCAGTCTTCTAGCTGGGCTTCCTTTTAGTGAATATTCATCCAGCTTGCTCTCCATCTATCTTTTGGAACATCAAGCCAAACTGAACATAATCTTTATTATTTTTTTGCAAAACAGGATCTGAACATCCTGAAGTGTTTTGCCTTGTGTCAAAATGTTTAGTGAGCTGGACTTTCCACAGCAAATATTTAGCATCTTTTTTTCTACCTGTGCTTCTCTAAAGAGGTATGAAAATAAATCTAAAGGAAACCCAATATCTGGAAACATGGTGTTATTGATTCCAAACTGACTACAAGTAGTAATGCAATAAATGTAATAATCACGGACAGGTAGGGCTTGTGCAACAGTACCTACTTCCTTCAGCAATTTTCCTCAGGTATGAAAATTCTTCATTGTTCATTCTGCCATCGTGTCACAACTGCTACACTTTTTTTTTTATAATATTTTATGTCTGACTAGTTCAATATTGTTTAATGTAAAACTATTTTTTTCTGAGTAGAGTGTTCCACAGATCTATTCAAGCTATATACAGTGTTGATTCAGAAGGTGTTATTGTTGCCATATTTTTAACCTTACTTGAACTGTCATAGTATATCTTAAATAAATACAAAAAAGGATTGTGATATTAAATGTGACTAGATAAATTTCATATGCATCATCTAAACACCGATCATCTGACTGTAAAAGTAGTAACATCAATGGTACCGAAATCTAGTTTACATATTATTCTAGCTTATTTATATTTTGGTTATATTTTATGTTCAAACTAATACTTTAAAATGGCTAAAATGAATAAAATACTTTTGGCAGCTGGAGCCACTTCCTGTATTTGCTTTTTATCTATCTAAAATCTGCAGTCTTAGGCCTGGATTCATGCCACATAGCTTATATACTTAACCATAGTGACTAAATTAAGAACATACTATCTCTAGTGTCCTTACACAGTCAACAAAAAAGGCTTACCATCTTCAGAAGACTATCCAGCCCACTTAAGATGTTAATTTTCTCAGAAGCTGGCACTTTGTCTCTATTGATCACAGAGGAAACTGGGGCTTGCAGAGGAAACCATATTCTACTCCAGACACCACAGTCAAATTCCTACGTTTAAACAGGAAGAGTGGAAGGATAAAGTCTAAAATAATATGAAAAGGCTTGTTGCTAAAACTCTGCATTTTAAAGGACTTTGAATCATTTACATACACTTCTCTGATACGGTACGTTTCCAGACTGAACATTTCTGAGAACCAAAAGAGAGTCAACAATGGACTTAGTCCTAAAGCAGATTTATTTAGACTCAAAAATCATTACAGGAGGGAACGACCCTTACTATATCTTTGAACTGTAGAAAATGGGGACTACACATAAATGAGGAGACTAGTTAAAAGGAAATGTAAAGGGTAAGTTGAACTGGCAACACATGTGCACTGGAGACTGCTTAAAATAACGGTAATATTAGCAAGCAGAAATCATCAAATGACAAAGGCTCCAAAAGGGACAAATAAACAGTCAGAATGATTAAATGTCTCAGTAAAAGAGGTTAATAGAGGCAAAAAGACATCCTTCAACAAATGGAAGTTTTGCTCAAATGAAGAAAACACGATAGAGCAGGTATTCTGGCAAGGTAATCATAAAACCAGTATAAATCCATCAAAAAAAAAAAAACAAAACCAAAACAAACCAAAAACAAAAACAAACAAAAAAAACCCCCCAAAAAGACTTGGAGAACAGCTTGCTAAAGGCTGAAAATATAAAAACATTTTTTAATACATCTGACTGCAGTCAATGCAGAAAGAAAAGTACCTCTGAAGAACAATGCAGAAAAAAATGCATCATCTGAGATGTGCTTTGAGAATGAGTGAGAGAGAAAAGTAGCATCCTTCCCTGGGACTGACATGCCTCATTCACAACAACATGTTAGAAGTCCTGTCTATGAAGAATAACAGCAAGGAGTCCATCACCTTAGGGGTGATAGCTGGCATGGAGGGTCCCATTGTCTAGAAGAAGAAAAAGAAGTGGTTTTGCTGTTACTCCTTTCTAATTAAAAAATCATGATTGGTACACTTCTCTAGAAGATGAGATTTGAACTCAAATGCTTCTCCAGACTGGAGACTGACATCCATGGAGGATTTTCTCTGCTGGCCATTTGGAGATCAGGGGAAAGGCAGTTGTTTCTGACAACTTTCTTGGGTGCCTCTTGCCCCTCATTTTCTCCAGTTCAACAAGACCATTTGCCATCCTGGGATCCAGAGTCACCCACAGGGACTAAATCTTCCTCCTATTGGTGCTGTGAGAAGGAAAAGAGAAGGGACAAAGTGTGAGGTGGGGAAGAACTGGAAGATCCTTTCATAGGCGAAGGCTTTCTGGTGATGCAACTGTGAGGGCAAGATTGGTGGGGTAGATCCTTCTTGTTGATCCTGTGAGAGACATGCCTACTGCACAGCTTGAGCATCCTCTCTGTCACTTGGTTGTACTAATGGGAACAGTCACTGGGTAAGCAAAATAAGTGATGTGGCACTATGATACCTTACTGCTGTAAGTTTCTGTGCACTGCCTGGAATAAGAGCTCAAAGGAGCTCAGTTACTTCCTTTTTTTAGCTGCCAACCAGGATTTCAGATGTTCAAATGCGTATATTATTTCATCATATATATGGTAAATTGTGTGTTCTAGTTCTTGCTAGAACTATCAATTTGAAGTTTATCAATGACTAGACTACTTGTGTGAGAATATTTGTTCAGATCGGAAGAAGATATTACAACTAGTCTTATATTAAAGAGCGTTAAATCAAGTTAAAAGTGGCTGCCACAACAATGTTTTCAAATAGAGTTCAGCTTGTAGATTTTTGTTGCAATAACTCTGCAACTCCTGGAAAGTAAATCTCCCAATTAATGTCACTATAAACATCTTTGTTAAAAAAAAAGAATTTTGCACCTATCTGAAAGCACTTGTATATCAAACATGGAGGTGTGTACATGCACTGTCACTATTTGATTTTTAATTTTTTCTCTTGGCACTCAGATGTCTATTTTTAAATCTTTTTTTTTTTTTTTTCTCACGGTTGAAAGGATGAAAGATTCTTCTTTGATGTTCATGGTTCTATATTTAGGAATGTTAATTTTTCAGAAGTTATTGGAAGCTGCAGAAATTAATCTTTCTCATGGTATTACTGTCTCCTTGGGCCTCTCTATATATCCATTCATAGAAATTAGAAACATCCTTTTTGATCTAATGTGTCATTAGTTTTTTATTATCTCCTTTCCACTGAGCCTAAACTTTGTAGTATTTTTCTTTTCCTGAAATTGGGCTGAAAAGGGACACTCAGCTACCATAGAAATTAAAGTCATAAAGTGTGCATGCACATCCTGACTAAGATTTACTTTGGATAACAGGTGTGTTAGTGATAAGAATGGGAGCTATTTAGGAAAACAGGCTTACTGCATCCGTACTCTCCAAGATTCATAGTTTACAGTTTTTGGATCGTATAATCTCCTTTTCTGATTTAAGGTAGTCCTAGGAAAGCCAAGGCCATATCTGAAGAATCAATGCCTCTTCAGCTCTGGGTGTGACATGAAATATAATATCAGACTCTGAGTGCTATGCATACTACTTCTCTTCCATGTCCAGGCTTGATAATTTTTATCCACCCACTGTTAGTTTTTTCCAGGATGATGCTCTGCGTGGAAGAAACACCACAACATGTTGAAGTAAACTGCAGTATCACAGCTGAATTTAAACATCCTCAAGGTGTATTGAAAGAAATTTTCTGTTCTCCTAGTACTGTCAAGGCTGCAAGAAAGTGTCCAGGCCAGTGACTAGGACCTGGCCTGAGGTTAAGCTAACTGAAAAGGCTGTGAAAAACTACTGGGGGGATTAAGAGACAGTTACATGACAAATGGCTGAACCTCATGGATGATTGGAGGGGAATACCGGGTGCTTTTTGAAGAGTAAAATCTTGCAAGACCAACTCAACCTAGATAACATTATCAGTGACATTGTCTCACATTGCAGAGGGTAACTGGAACAGAAATATAAAATTTTGGAAAGATGTAAAAACCAGGATCAACAAGGTGAAGAAAGGAAGGTGAAAAGCTGTAAAGAAATTGTCTTGATCACTGAAGCCTAAACCAGGGGAAAAAAACAGCCTTTTGTTCTGATCATACTACATGAGATGAACCCACTTCTGTAGTCAAGAAGACAGCGGTGGTGTGATGGAAGGATCCTGGACTGGTGGATTGAGCACACTGGTGTCACCATCTTGTAGACCTGATGGCATCAGCATCTGCACCACTTCCTAATATTAATTAGGTCAGGCTTTGGGGTTTTTTGTAGTTTTTTGGTTTGGTTTGGTTTGGTTGGTTGGTTGTTTTTTAATTTCCCATTCCTACTAGCCATTGCCAGTCTCTTTTCTCCAGTTCGTTCACATTAGTCGTTCATTGTTTGTTATTTGATATGTAGATCTTAAGCTTTCTAGTATTTGCTTAATATTTTGGATTCACTCACATTTATTTTCTGTAGGAAGGAATAAGATATTGCTATGCTTCTTTTCCGATTTGTGAAAAGAAGGGAAATGACAAAGAAATAAGTTTTATGAAAACTTGTATTTTAGAATTTGCAGCTATACAGCAGTTGACAGCAGTCCATGTCAGTCTATACTGAGACAAGTAACCCTTTTAGAAAATGGTTCTAATAGTTTGTGCAAATGTAGAAAAAGTATACACACTAAAGTTAAAATAGAAAATATAATATTTGTTCTTATTTTCCTTGCCTCATGAGAAAGAATTATACTAGAATCTGAAACCTTAGTATATCCAGTAACTTATACAATAATTTTACATTTTAAATCAAATATATTATAACTAAAATATTCTTGAGATTATTTATCAGCATTCGATATTGCATATTCTCAGAGAAAAGTCTGAAGATAAGTGAACAGCTGTCCAGATTCTGAAAATACCTCAATCTCTGTAGCTCCCTACAATTTTATACAGTTACACTGAATTACCCTGGCTGAAGATTCAGTGTAGTGTTTTTATCAGAGAAGTATTATATGGCTTAAATGTGCTAGTATAGAGTTACGAGTTGAAATTTTCACATGTTTTCTTAACAGGCAAAGATGTGAACCCAATGTACAATTATATTGGGAGGGAATATAAAAGTAATAGTAGCAAATGAGGAAATATTGAGGACAAATAGCAGCAGCAAATATATACATGGATGGCATACATAAAATACTGTAAAGGATTCATTTGTCCAATTCCCATTAGATTATAGTACAATTTTGGTACCTCAGAACGCTGTAGCTTGAATATAACTTTGCCATTGCATTGGCAACAGCTGTACAAGTACACTGAAGAAAAAAACAGCTCTTTTAAGGTAAGGTTGGAGAAAACGGCTATCCTCATCACTATTTCAGAGATCCCAGATAGGAGATCTGCAAAGGGATGGCATACAGTTTAACTACTTCATAAAGGCAGAATATATTGATTGCCTAATATGGGAATGGCCGTTGCAGCTCTTGGTCAGACAAAGCTGTCTAAGATGACAAGCAAGATATCTGATAGTCTTTTCTAGGAAGGATAAGGACACTGGCTCTGGTATGAAATGTTTCTCTCTAGGCTGAATGAGAGGTGCTATTTATCTCTAAATTGGAAAGATATGGATATGATGGATGGACTGTTTGGTGGATAAGGAATTGGCTGGATGGTCATATCCAGAGTGGTTGATGGCTTGATGTTGGGATGGAGATCAGCGACAAGTGGTGTCCCTCAGGGGGCCATATTAGGACCAGTAGAGTTCAATAACATGCACAGTGGGATTGAGTGAACCCTCAGAGAATTTGAGGGTCATACCAAGCTGAGTGGTGTGGTTGACACATGTAAGGGACAGGATGCCATCCTGGACCTGGACAAGCTTGAGAAATGGGCCCATTGGTTGGGGCAACACTGGGTATCAATAAAGGCTGGGGGATGAAGGGATTGAAAGCAGCTGTGTGCAGAAGGGCTTGGGAGTAGTGGTGGATGAAAAGCTGGATGTGACCTGGCAATGGGCTCTTGCAACACAGAAAGTTAGTTGTATCCTGCACTGCATCAAAAGTAAGACCAGCAGGTCAAGGGTGGTAATTCTGCTCATCAACTCCACTCTGGTGAGATCCCACCTGGAGTACTGTGTCCAGCTGTGGAGTCCTCAGTGCTAGAAAGACATGGAATTGTTGGAACAGGTCCAGAGGAGGGCCACAAAAATGATCAGAGGGCTGGACCACCTCTCCTATGAGGAAAGTCTGAGAGACCTGGGGTTGTTCAGCCTGGAGAACAGAAGGCTCCGGGAAGAACTTATTGTGTCCTTCCAGTACTTAAAAGGGGCTTAGAAGAAAGATGGGAACTTTTTACCAGGATCTGTAGTGATAGGACAAGGAGTAATGGTTTTAAACTAAAAGAGGGTAGATTCAGGCTAGATATACAAAAGAAATTTTTTACTATGACGGTGGTGAAACACTGGAACAGGTTGCCCAGAGAGGTATTAAACACCCCATCCCTGGAAACATTCAAGGTCAGGTTAAACTGGGCTCTAAGCAACCTGATCTAGTTGAAGATGTCCTTACTGCTCACAGGAGGTTGGACTGGATGACCTTTAAAGTCCCTTCCAACCCAAACATTATATTATTCTACAATTCTATGCAATATCAAGAGTGCAGTGTGGGTACAACTCACTGGCTAAAGCCCAGGCCCCTCTCTTTCTCTTCCCATTTTCCAATTTAGTCTCTTGAACTGGAAGCTCTTTTGCAGGGTTGCCTCAGGAGGCTAGAGCAGCTTCCCTGGGAGTTCTGTAAAGCTTTCTTTATCCTGTTTTTTTTCAAGTAAGAACTTAAAGTCTATTATGAGACTTGAACCGACCTCACAAGAAAGTAAAAATTAATGAGGGGTGGTATTCATAAGCAGGGTTGTGGGTCTGTACTGTTATTCCATCATTTTACATCTTCAGTATTTACATAGT
Organism: Charadrius vociferus; assembly: GCF_000708025.1. Lineage (NCBI taxonomy): Eukaryota > Metazoa > Chordata > Aves > Charadriiformes > Charadriidae > Charadrius > Charadrius vociferus. Next base: position 4,755,039 of record NW_009647572.1, on the reverse strand, counting down.
TATCTCTTTGGTCTGTTCCATAAAATCCAATGTAGGATTATTCAATACCATTTTTATCCTCAGGGCGCTCAGTTAATGATAACACTGTCTCACAGAAAAGTGAACCAAACAAAATAATAAAATCCACTGTGCTTTTTGTAAAATGTTTGATAATTGTCCATAAGAACTGTTTAGTTTTGGCAACAATATTCTGGGCCAAAGACGTATTTACTGTGATTGAAAACTCTTCCTGAAACATAGGTGCTTACTAGCATCCAGAAGGGTCATCAGACAGCTCAAGTTATCATACTTCTGTTGACAGACAGTTGTTCCTCAGTGTAGAATCGGCTTCTTCAGATAGGAAAAAAAACGTAAAAAATCTCAGTAACAAAAGCAAAGTTCACAGCTAAGAAAGAATTCTTCTCTCTTAAGAACTTGTTTTTCTCTTATATTGCAAGAGCTGCCTTAAAACAGTTCCTCAGTATGCCATTGCTAGATTAGTTTAAAAATAATGAGACTCCAGGTTCAGGGTGGCTACTTACATTTATTACCATCTGTCATGTTTGCTTCTGAGATGTTGCTTGCAAACTAGAAATTTACCATTTAAAGAAAGAACAGTTCTGTGTATCCATCATATGTTATACTTCACACTGAGACAATCAGTTGTGCCTCTACTTTGGCACCAGGTTAGGTGCAGAGCAAATGATCACTTCAATCAGAAGTATGAATTTCCACTCTTTTAAGGCAGACCTCCTAGAAAACAAGTGTTGCATGTGAATAAGCAGAAAAATAATGTTGAGGTTCATCTTGTGCAAGTTAGGCATACAGGTTTTCTTCATGGTCAATGAGACAAGGGCTGGTGAGATAGTCCCCTTTAGGAGGCACACCGTCTTCTCTGCAGATAGGGAGTTAATGTGAGGGTGTTCCAGACAGCATACTGCCTCTTCCTGTCCATATTGCTGCATATCCAGATATACACATGCAACTATATATACACATTATGTATATGTAAGATACAGAATATATAAAACACAGCATGATGTATATTTTTATTGGTTATATGTCTTACACATTATATAAACTGATAAATAATTAAATGAATTAACAATTAATTTTATTCCAATCTCCTGCTCTCCCGTTACTGCAGTTTGAGCCTTTTTGACGACGTATACTAGATGCCTAATTACATGACTGAGGTTATGTAAGATAACTGTGTCCAGGTCTTTATTGTCAGGGTGGTGAGACACTGGAACAGGTTTTCCAGGGAAGCTGTGGATGCTCTGTCCCTGGAGGTGTTCAAGGCCAGGCTGGATGAGGCTTTTAGTAAACTGGTCTAGTGGGAGGTGTCCCTGACCATGGCAGGGGGATTGGAACTGGATGATCTTTAAGGTCTTTTCCAATTCTAACCATTCTATGATTCTGTGATAACTCCAGCAAAACCTAAGCCTGTTATCTTGGATGGGACAAGAGTGAGTTAAACACAAAGGAAAAATCTCTTACATGTGTTATGTATTAATAACAAGGATACATATTTAGATTCACATTTTTTGCATAACAGTTATTGCTAATAAATAATTCAAAATAATATATTAGCTCATATTTTTTCCAGATCATTAGATAGAAGCATAACATATTCAGATGCTAAATACTGCTGCATATCAGAGCAAACTGGGTACAAGAAAGGCAGTCATATGAAAGTTTATCCAGTGTGCATTTTACCTACACATATTTAAAATGAATATATTTTACCAACAACACGAGTTGTATTTTAACTCTGAGTGATACAAAATAAATTATAATGAAACATATTACTACCTTATCTGGCAGAAAGCTTTGTCCTATAGGCTGCCTGTGACTTAAGGAAGGAAGACTATGTTTTAAGCATGCAAGCAGTGTGTATGCCATTGAGGTGAGGAAGCAAGAACACAGACCATAATGCTGCTAGGGGCTGTCAGATTCATTAAGTCCAGTTCCCTGTAATCACAAGCAATCAGGTTATATAGTCCCACTGATACATGTATTAAGGTTCTCGTCATCTCCTGTATTGTACTAAGAGAAAGCTGCATTATCAGTAAAAAGGAAAATGTATAATATGTCACTGCAGATAGAAAAAGTTAATTTAAATACTCAGAGGACCTTACATAAAAAGTGAAAGGTAAGACAAATGGTCTGCTGGGGTACATGAAGGAAAATAACAAGCTCTGATGCACAGTTTCATTCCTGGCAAGACTAGTACACTAATAGGCATGTGTATTGAACCGATGAAACTACAAGAAAGCTTCTGCCTTTCACTCTCAGTTTCAGGAAAATGGTGTGTTCTCCCCTCTTTGGCATAGACAATCTCATAGCTGTTCTGTAAAGGAACATTTTATTGGTAATAATTACCTTGCACAATTGCAGGAGCAGAACGGAGGACTCAAGCTCCCTGTAGCTGACCCTCATTAATATACAGGAGAGAAAAATATTGTAAGTCATTATACCTCTGTCAGGTTGTTGTAGAACCTGTTCACATTCAGTTCCTTGAGGTGGATCTACCTGTGATTTCTTGAAATGATCACACCAAAACCATCAAAAGGGTGTTCTGTCATTAATGGTAAATTCTACTGTAACATAAAATAGGAAAAAAAGAGTTTTTAAAGAGGAGATTCAAGTTTGGTAAGTAAGAAAAGTTAAAAGGAGAGGTATGTCCCTTCTAATCCACTGAGCTCTTGCTGGTTGTTTTTTTTTTTCTATGCAGCAGCTTTCAATGGCTCCTTCAGTTGTGACAGTCTGTACAGAATAACAAGTTCACCGGATAGTTCAGGCTGGAAAGGGCCTCGGGACATCTCAAGTCTGACTTCTTGCATGGAACAGGGTTAGTTACCAGGTTGCTCAGAGTTTTATCCAGTCAGGTCTTGGCAATCTCCAAGGACAGAGACTGCATAACCGCCATGGGCATCCTGTTCCACTGCCTGACTCTCCTCATGGCAAACTGTTTCTCTCTACATCCAGTCTGAATCTCTCATTTCAAAATATGTCCCTTACCTCTCATCATCCCTCCATGCACCAAACCTCTGTCTTCTTGCTAACCTCCCCATAGGGACTGGGGAGGCAGCTGCCAGGTCACGCCCCAAAGCCACCTCTCTTCCAGGCTAAGCAAGCCCACCTCCCTCAGCACCTCCTCAAATGGCAGGTGCTCCAGCCCCAGTCAGCTCAGAGGCCCTCTGCTGAACTCACTCCAGGTTATCAATGTCTGTCTTGTACTGGAGACACAAAACTGGGCATGGTATTCTAGATGCATTGTAACAAGTGCTGAGTGAAAGGGGATAATCATCTCCCCCAGTCTACTGGCTGTACTCCCCTTCATACAGCCCAGGAGGCTGTTGGCCTTTTTTGCTGCCAGTGCATACCTCTGGCTCACGTTCAGTTCAGTCCCCACCAGGATCCCAGGTCCTTTTCAGCAGAGCTTCTCCTCAATCCATCAGTTTTTCCTCATCCCGTACTGTTGTGGGGGTTTAGTCCATATTGGAGGTAGGAGTTTGAATTTGTCTCTGCTGATTTTCAAAATGGGTCTCTGTTGGATAATTCATAGAATCATAGAATCGCCTAGGTTGAAAAAGGCCTTTAAGATCAAGTCCAACCGTTAACATAACACTGCCACTGGTGCCAACTTGAGGACATTTCTTCTTGTCCTATCACCTGTTACTTGCGAGAAAAGAACGACCCCCACCTCGCTACAACCTCCTTTCAGGTAGAAGATGCGATTATGAAGGCCATCTAGCAGCACTCAATGCAGTCAGGTTTCACCACCTTCACAGAAAAAGACCCAACCTACCCAACCCAAAACTTCTATTAAAGTTTGCCCTGCAGAGGCAGGAACTTTCCAGGAGCACAGCTGTATTTTGGCATCAGTCAGTCCTTACTTGCACTGGTACGTGGCTTGATCTGAAGGACTTACTGCACTGCTTCCCTGTGCCCAACACATTTGGTCGCTGGGGTGGGCTGCATGTCTGCACATGCATTTATCACTGCCAGGGATGAACAGCTGGATGGGTTTGGGTGTTGGAAGAGCTGAACGTGTCCCCCCACTAGCTCAGGGATAGGGGCTGGACCCCTAGCGATAACCCGAGGGCAGCCCTGCTGGGAAGGTGTCCTGTTTCAGCATGGATTATAAATCCTCTCCTCAGGCATGTTAACTGCACTCTACAATTTGTTGTCATCTGCAGACCTGATGAGTGTGCACTCTCTTACCTCCTCCAGATCATTGACAAAGATATTAAACAGGACGGGTCCCAGGATAGACTCTTGCAGTACACTGCTTCTCTCGGAGTACAGTAGATTTCATTAATCAGTAACTTCTGAGCTCAATCAGTTTTTCAGCCACCTACTTGTACACCCATCTATACCATAACACTACAACTTGAATGCAAGAATACAAGTAGATCATCTCAAAAGCATTGCTAAAATCAAGAGTCAAACATCCTCTGTCTTTTCCAATCCTTAGATACAATTAAGGTAATCGGGTTGGTCAGGCACGACTTGACCATTGTAAATTTGTGCTAACTTCTCCAAGGTAGCCATTGCTCAGAGATTGGGTGGGCACCAGTCTGCTGGTGGGAGGTGTTGAGTGATTATCTTTGTATCTCTTTTCTCTTTTTTCCCCTTTACTTATTAAATTATCTTTATCTCACCCCACAATTTTTTCTTGGTTTTGTCCTTCCAGGTCTCCTCCCATCCCACTAGGGGAGAGTGAGTGAGTGCCTGAGTGTGGGCTTAGCTGCTAGCCAGGATCAACCCACTACACTCCATCCGTCACATTGATGCACAGAAAGCATTGTGTTGCATGGCTTACTTGTAATAGCCTGTACTGTCATCCTCATTCAGAGTGGTAGAGCTTATAATTTATATATAATCTAAATTTTGGTGTTTCCTGGCTTGTGTGCTTAGCTACTCTGCTTTATGGATATTTACAAAAAGTGCGTATCTGAGTACATGATGACTTTAAAATAATTTTTGAAAGCAATCTCTCTCTGTGGTTTTGTGTTTAATACGTTTACTGCTAGATTTGTAATAGCAAGTAAAATCTTTCAAGAACTTAATGATTAGAAAGATTATTTCAGAGTTTATACTATTGATTTTGAGAAGAGTTGCAAAGCAGTCGCGTATTGCTTCCTGTGCCTCTGCTGTGCTAATCTGGGCATGGTATCTAGTTCTTAAAGTGGAGCAGGAGGGGAGAGGATCTTAACATACAGCAAACAGTTGCCAGGCACTGCTGTTATTATTCATTTCTACGAGTGTACAGAGTTTAGCACAACTGATGCCTTATTATAAGCATGGGTCTCTAGGTGCTAAGGCAATACAGCTGTTAAATAATGTTTCTGTATACAAATGTGCAGAAAAGGAAGAAATAGAGTTTGATTAAAGCATCCCATTAAGGAACACAAAGGTCTTTGTGTGGTCTCATGCCTGTCAGTCTTTGGAACTTTTGTCGCTTTTTTCATCTTATTAAAATACCAAACAGTCAAATATTCCCTGAATGTAATCCGTGTTTATAAATACTGTCAGCATTATTGACATTTCATCACTTTCAAAGTTTCATGAAATGATGAATAGACACACCAAATTCTATCATAGGAAACAAAATTAGTTGGTTCCAGGCCACTCCAGAGCTATATAGGCTGTACAGAGCAACAGATTAATCCGGATAGTCAAGAGCAGTAGATGAGTTATACAGACCTGTTGGTCAGGTTCTGGAGACCTGTTTAATAGCATCTGGCAGCGTGGCGATATTCTTAGATCAGAGTTGTTTTCTCTAGCTAAGCTAATGTAGCACCACATCACTGATTAAAAAAAAAAAAAAAAAAGAACAGAACAGTATGCCAATACTTTCAGATAGAAGATAATTCAAAGCAAATTTTATTCAGTAGGGCAATGAATTGGAGCAAGCCTGAAGCAGCCAAACTGCAGGTACTGCATATGGCAGACCCATCAGCGATTTCTGAGCCACCAGCACAGCTGCCTGAGGAACCTGCCAAGAGGCCAGATGTCACTTTTGGAAAGCTACATAACACAGCTTGAAGTGTGAATCCTTTGATGGCAAACCATTTTCATTGGGTCACATTCTGATCTCGTTTACGTTGTTTCAAAGTTGAGGTTTCACACAAAATAAATTACAATAGGATGGCTTAAATGAAAATATAAATGGCAAACCAGCTGAATTTCTTAAAAGAGAAACAGCGAGAGAGAAAAAGTGTTTAAAATTGATTCTCAGTTTGCAGGAATACAGTTTTCCAATAAAAACAAACATTTATATGTGTAATTTAAATAATGAAAGCAATGGAAGGAATTAAAATTATTACACACATTTTCCTAACAGAGTTTTAAAAATAATTCTTATCGCAGATTCATGTAAATTAACTTTTATTATCATTTGATATGCTGTCAAATAGGTGTTACTAAAAATCTAATGACTATGAGGTGCTTAGTCATGAAGACTTTTAAAGTATTTTTTAAAATAGTTTGTTTATTAGAAGACTATCAAGATGCTACTAAAGCAAAAGTATAAAAGGATAGACCTAGCAAAAACTAATTCAGACTATCAGCAACAAAATTTAATCCCTGTGTGTAAGCCTTATGATTTCTCTTATAAATGCAGAATAAAATATGCAGTAAACTTAACGAATGACGCATCAAAATCCTTGCAACAATACTCCAGACCTGCTGAAGAATTAATGAGACAAGTAGTGATGTTTTATCTCTAGGGACATGAAGGACCTGTGAAATTTTTAAAGACTATATAAAAATTGTTTGTTTTTACAGAAATTAAGCTTTGCTCTTTAAGAAGGTAGCAATTGTTTTAAAATCTATTTATTGGGGAACATTTCTTTCATTTTTTCTGTTTTGTTTTTTTTTTGTGTGTGGAAGCATGAAAAACCTGATCTGCAGTGTTGCCTTAACCTCCCTGATGTCTGATGGTATGACAATCAAAACACTTTTAGCATTCTCTTTAAGTACAGCTTTGCCCATAAATACTTATACAGCTTCAAAGCTTATATGAAAATCACTAACAGCCCAGTTTTGAGTATGTAACACTTACAGGCTTTGCTTCTATACCTCTCTCCATGTCTGTCAACCAAAGGTTTCTAACAAGACAACATGACTTTTTCTGGAATCACAAGATTCACAGGTCATAGGAAAGATTTTCTGGGGCTGATCCATGATTTACGTTATTTTCTTCAAGAGAAAAACATGTTATGTATCAGGTTTTTTTAAGACCAATTGGACACTCTCAATGTTATTGTCAAATCTACATTATACCAGCTAAGATCAATTCTTTCCTAGATAAATTACTAATAGAGGGGTTTTCTTGCTCAGCCTCGTACCTTAGTGTTTTTGTAGGGTTTTTTTTCTGCACTTCCTAAGACAAAAAAGTAGTATGATTATTCTACTATTGCCAATAATCTGTTCAAAAGCCATTAATATAATTGAATAAAGGTTACTATAATTACATATGTCACAATTCATTACATGTATTGTGCGTAAAACCTGCAGTTTAGCACTAAAAGAACATGGGAAAAGGAGAAAAAGAAGGTTCTAGTGTCATATATCTTACTAAACAGTTAAGAATACACAACTTCAGATGCATAACAATTGCTATTGCAAACCCACATGCAGGAAATACAGGCTGAACAAGTTATTTTTATATGCAAAAACAAACCTTTGCTTCCATTCAACTTCTAGGTGGCAATTTACAGGACTTCTTGAAATTTGGTAATAACTCAGAAGTTTTGTTTGAAGTTCAGTGTTTTTTAGGATAAAAAAAATTCTAAGAAAATATTTGATGGAGAAACTAGAAAGGAATATTTAATATCTGTCTAAAAAAATCAAAACTCTTGTTGAAATGATATGTGATTTTATTGCCAACTGACTATAAAGTCATATCTCAAACTGAGGTTATTTTCTGCAGAATGGAAAACTGGATGACTGTCCAAAAAAATTTAATCTTTATGTCTTTGATTAAAATATAGGCATTTGTGGGCCATTTACACCATTTTGCTGCTCTGTAACACTCTAGTTCTATTAATCACATCCTGGTAAACAGATTATTTACATTGCAGTTAAGAGATTGTTTGGACTGCAGAAAGGATAACATGCATGAAATTTCAACAATAATTATACAGGTCATTACTCTATTTCATGATATTTAAAGGGGTTTCAAGCAGTTCATGCATCTACTGTAACCCTCTGCCACATGAGATGTTTCACTGCAACTTAGGCTACACCTAGCAAACATTTATTCAACGTGATTGGCCTTTTCAGGCTAAAGAAATGACTAAGAGAAGGTGTTAAGAGAGGACTGAGACTGGCACTGGGATGGTGAATAAGGAAACATAGTTCACTGCCTTTTTCAGGAGAATATTGTATAGGCGTTAAATGGAGGTGCCCGGTGGAAGTCTTAAAACAATCATTAGGAGATAGTTCACATAAAGCTGTGAAAAGTGTTTGTACTAGATGTTGTACAAGACAAAAAATTTAAATGGGTTCAAATGAAAAATCCAGAAAACAAAAATCTATCTAAGACTATTAAACACAAGCAAAATTGTCCTGTTTTATGATTCCCTGAGTCAAAAATTACTGGAGGCTCAGTGTGTATTCTAGGGGAGACACTTATACCTACTGTCACACGCTCACTTTCCCCCACGCCGCTGGGACAGTAGGAAAACAGGGCCCCACTCACCCCAGGAAAACCATCTAACTGATCGTGCTGTCTGCCCTGAGGTCCTGGATAGCTGTAGCTGTGGAGTAACCTGTTTTGGCCATGCTTATGCTCTTACATCTTGTCATGGTTTCGGCTGGGATGAAGTTGACTTTCTTGCTAGCAGCTGGTGTAGTGCTACGTTTTGGATTTGGGATGGGAATGCTGTTGATAGCGCACTAATGTTTTTGGTTGTTGCTGAGCAGTCGAGGCCTTTTCTTTCTTTTCAGTGTGCTTCTCACACTGCCCCACCAGCAAGTAGGCTGGGAAGGCACAAGAAGCTGGGAAGGGACACAACCGGTACAGCTGACCCCAACTGACTGGAGGGATTTTCCATACCATATGACATCATGCTCGGCATATAAAGCAGGGGGCAGAAGAAGGAAAGAGGGGGCATTCTGAGTTATGGTATTTGTTTTCCCAAATAATCATTACAGGTGATGGAGCCCTGCTTTCCTGGAGATGGCTGAACACCTGCCTGCCAACAGGGAGCAGTGAGTGAATTTCTTGTTTTGATTTGCTTGCATGTGTAGCTTTTACTTTACTTATTAAACTGTGCTTATCTCAACCCATGAGTTTCCTCTCCCTTTTTCTCTTCCGATTCTCTTTCCCATCCTGCCATGGGGAGAGTACAAGGGTTGCTGCATGGTCCTAGTTGCTGGTTGGGGTTGAACGATGATATATCCCTTAAGCCTCTGCTAAAAATCTCCAAGGAAGTAAATTTCCAAAATTTCCCCTAGTTTGTCAATTTCAGTGCTTTTCACAGTATTGCAAAGATTTTTGTCACATCCAGCAATATCTTTTTACTGTTAATGAAACAGTTCATTCTTTTGTCCTTGCTCAAGTATACATGGAAAACGCTTGATCATAATCTTGTTCATACAACAAAACAAAAGGCAATTACCATGTTCTCCACACAGCCTCCTATTTTAGAATTTAAAGATCTGTGCAAAACAAATCTTAGACCATATCTTCTAAATTTCTGTCTCTGCTTTCTACTGTCTTCAGTCTGTCTGCATCAGTGTCATTCCCAAAGTTGGTTATATTAGTGTAGATGAAACTTTCCCAGCACTGAGAGGAATAATTTCTTGAGTTTTATACAGAATACTTCTCAAAGAATCATTCCAAAACTGTATGATAGCCTTAACTCCTAATAGCTTTGTCCTACATAACCTTTTCCTGCCATATGACTGACTGTAGCTGGTTTGTCTCTATGCTGCATTGATGACTTCGATTTTTTTCTTCCTGCGAATGGTACTTTACACTTTTCTTGACTGAATTTCCTTCTTGTGATTTTTGCTATAGCTCCAATTTACAAAGGTCATCCTGAAATCTGATCCTCACCCCAAGGATATTTTCAATTCCTCCAGTTTTGGGGTGACTAACAATTTTCATGCACATACTCTTTATTCCCTTATCTAAGTTAGCGTAAGTATGGAATAAAACTATGCTGAAATCGCCCCATATAAGATTCCTTTTGGATTAACTTGCTGTTAGTAAAGATTGAGAAAAAGACCTGTGTTTTGTGTTTGTTTGTTGTTTTTTTTTCAGAAATAGTTTCTTTTCATTTGAACTGTTTTCCTCATTTTCTTATGAGAATATCCTATATGATCTATATGTAAAAAGTCAAACAATAAATCATGTACTATTTCCCATTTTCCCCCCCAGCAGTCATTCTGATAAAGAAGAAAATTGTATAGTTATTGACATAACTATGCTGGCTGTTTGTTTCAGATCTCATTATCTCCTAGGAGCTTACAAAATATTTTGTTTAAAAAAAAATTTCAGTCTTTTCATGTACTGAAACCAGACTGATATCTATAATTTCCTGATTCTTCTTTCCCCCCTGTTTTAAGAATAAATACTATGTTTGACCTTATTCAATACCCTGCGACTTTCCTCATACTCAGTAGTTTCTCAAAGAGAATGACTAATGATTACAAGATTGTATTAGCTAGTTCCTTAAGTAGTTAGGGGATAATTTTATCTGAGCCTGTAGACTTTAATGTGTCTCATCTATGTACACTTTTAAAGCTATTTTTTACACATTCTGTCTATGCCCATCTCCATGTTAAAATTAATTTTCCTTGGAGTCTGGTTACATTTAATCTTTTTTTTTTCTTTTCTTTTTCAGAAGAGTGAAGTGAGACAGCATTGACTACTTCAGTTTTCCCTGCACCGTTTATTATGTTTACTTTTTCCTCAAACAAATAATAGCACGAAGCTCTCTTAGTCTTCCTCTTAGTTCTAATGTGGATGTGGAATTAACTTTGTTGCTTTGTTTGGTCCAACGGTAGTTTTAACTTGTTTTCATTCCTGGCCTCTTTTGATTTTGTCTTTTCAGACTGCACTCTTTTCTAATGCATTCACTACTTCTCTCCACTCTTATATGACTCCTTACTGATTTAAAAGCCTTTTGAGACTCTGGAGGTCATCCAAAGATCATAGTTCTAGGTGGGTCCTATGACAAATATGGTATGTGTTTATCTGTATCATACATATACAGAGTGGCATAGGTACACAGATTTATAATTTTGTATCAAATATTTATTCAAAGCATATTAATCTATTCCTGGTAGATGTAGTGGAGTACTTAGGTCACTAAAGTAGTGCACATTTCAAGTACTTCATCCATGATGTTCTCTCCTATAGAAAAGCTGTGCGGGTGTTGGAGACCATTATGTAGAATAGGGATTAACCTCTGAAGTGATATAAATGAATGTCACCATTTATGTGGGTGATAATGGCAGAAAACATAGGGAACAACCTAACACACACAAATATGCTTTTGTGATAGGATTTGAAGTAGTCCATTAAACTGTGATTTTCTTTGAATTCCTAGGCACAATAAAACATTCTTTAATGTTTCTTGTAATAAAAAAATGACTTGCAGTCTTGTACAAAAGAACCCACGCACCTGGTCACCCAGCCAACAAAAAAATCACTTTAACATAGCTTTAGAAAGTAAAGAGATTAGAACTGAAGTGGCTAACATTTTGACTGTAGCAATGACAACATGCATCTGCTCTAAGGAAAAAAAACATCTGAAATTGGCAGCTATGAAATGATCTTTCAGAAAGTCAACTAGAAAAATGTCCGGATTATACTAAAATATCATTGGCCAAAGAATCTGAGGGAGATGACATTCAAATGCAACTGAATGTGCATTTGGACTAGTGATAGGATCCAAAGTGTTCTTTGCCCACATTCTTACTGAAAAGGACAATCTTGAATTCTTGAATTCAGCACGTTCAGACAATGGTTTCTGTCATGAAAATCTTTTCCCTTTTGTCTCTTTCTTCTCTTATGAATCATTAGCTGAAGGAAGGAGATCTCAATACAAATAGATGTGGGTTTGAATATTCTATCATTCATTGTTTATTTAATACATGTTAATTTAATACATGTTAACTTATTAAGTACACAATTATCATGTAGAATTACCTGCTCAGAGGTAAATTAACAAACCTCTGTGAGTTGGATGGGCTGAAGACTTTGTAATTCTGAGAAAACATAAAAAAAAATGACTGGAAATACTATAAATCATTGTTTTGCAAGTTTTTCTTTTCATTCCTTTTTCCTAGTGACATGCCTTTTATTTTGTTTTTTGGACACTCATGCACATAATCAAGTTGCAAACCACTGATGGGAACCTGCCCTTTACAGGCTTTCATGTATAATAAAACAATTGCATACTATATTGTAATAAATTGCTTAAAGGAGTGACAACTTAATTATCTAGACTGAGCAATGGGCTAGAATTGAAATACCTCATACCTGTGGATAATGACACAGTTAATCTGATCAGAATAGTATCTGGAAGACGACAGTTTGGTTTTTGACACCCAAATTAATCACCCAAAAATAACTGCCTGAAAATGCAAACAAATGTTGATATACCATTAAGAATGCAGGAACATAGCCACAGCCTGGAATAGTAATATAGTTGCAGCATAGCAGATATAATGTAAAATGAAGAACAAAGGAAGTGATAAATGATATCTTAATACACATTTTGTAGACTCAGCTCCCTCTAGCTTTTTATACAGTGCTCTTCTACCTCATGTCTGAACTTCTTCGAAATATTTTTTTATACTGAATCTGCTAAAATTTCCACAAAATGAACCATCAGGACTGACAAATCACTGCATGCATAATATGTAGGAAACAAAAGAGTTTACTCGTACCTTCATCAACAGACCTTGTTCCAAGAGAGGAACAAAAGTAATAATATGAATCTCCCTATAACTAGTGATAAAGGAATCCCTGAATTTTCAATCAGGAATCCTCAGCTTCAAACTTCTATCTGTTAACATTTGAAATTGAATATGAGATTTGACATGTATCCATAAAGCTACTTTCTACAACTGGAAGGAAACAGTAATTTCTTCGAGCCAGACTATGGGGAAAATAATGTTGTTTATGCATGTATTTTACTTAAATTACTAGGACATGGATTGCACCTTCTTGATTTCTCTCTTACTCTGCAATAGCAATACAAAGAGATGTATTGTTCAGATCAAGCTCAGATGCTTGATCATCATGGATGTGATACTGTACCCCTAAGAGAAAGACATAACTGATACTACGAAAAATGAGGTGAAGGCATGGCAGATGCAAAATTCCTTGGGTAACAAGTTAAAAAGTAAACAGGTACTGGATTTCTTCAGGTTAATGTATGAAAGGACATTTAAACACAGTCAGTTCCATGTAAACGGTAATATAATATGAATACATAAAACAGAGGTGGAGGGCAGGCAAAGTGGGAACTAGACTCTTTTGTAAGCTACAGAAGTCCCCTGGCCTTGAAACAGGAAACCTGGACAGTGAAGCAATGGGCAAGAACCTACTCATTCCATCTCTAATGCAAAATCTAATTGGGTTTTTACTGTTGGTTTTTTGTTTGTTTTTTTTTTTTTTGTTTGGCAATAAATCGATATATTCTGTATGAGTGGAATGGTTTGGGGTCTTATGTACTGTATTGCTATTACTGTTCCTTTTACAACTTCTAGTGTAAATATGAGCCTGAGGAAAGGCTCCTGACTTGCCTGGCAACTCAGACTACTCATCCTAAAATGTGACAGGACCCTGATAGCCTACATTTGAGAGCTGTATGTGAAATATTTCACTGAAAGTCTGGAATATTGAAGCATTGTTGTTGTTCTGAGAACCTAGTGACTTTAAAGTTCTGTATTATTTTGATTATTGAATATTTTGCCCCTTCCCTTCCCTTCCCTTCCCTTCCCTTCCCTTCCCTTCCCTTCCCTTCCCTTCCCTTCCCTTC
>NW_009647572.1:4616841-4740962 GCF_000708025.1 Charadrius vociferus | reverse complement strand
TTGAATATCTTGCCCCTTCCCTTCCCTTCCCTTCCCTTCCCTTCCCTTCCCTTCCCTTCCCTTCCCTTCTTCCTCCCAAAACATTTTTTATCAGATCAGAGCTTCTAATATTCATTTGAAATTGTGATTAGTTAACTGTTTCATTAGTGAACATTTGACTGAATCTGTACCTGAGATATCTGATAATTTCAGAAAGAATAATTTTTCAATGATGCTTCTTAATACAGCTTATACAGTGTAAGGTGAAAATGAAATGTGAACCTGAAAAAGAACTTCTTTTAAAAGAATAAAGGATCATTTTAACATGCTTAACAGTCATGTTAAGCATCATGTTGAATGCTTAACACGCTTGTGTACTGAAACATAATGAAAATTTTATGTTATTTACAGCTATTAATCATTAACCATGTTGAATTAGTTGGAAGTAAAGTAGATTTTTTATATTTTTCTACATAAAACTTGACAGTGTGTGTCCTCTGTAGAGGCAGTACTTATTCAATGGAATAAAAATTTCGCTCAATAAGTTTGGAAATTTGTCCTGTAATTGTGACTATTACTAAAATATGTATCAGGGAAATTCTCATACTTTGCAGTTGCAATTCTTAAAAAAAACTGCTTTGAGGCAGAAGCCTACCCTCTAATAAACAGTGAGGTCATCTAGTAAATGCTCAAACATATTTCACAGAGGCTGAGAACTTATACTGCTGCTAGTTAAACTGGAGAGAAATAATTCCTGTGTGAATTCCAGGGTGAACACAGTAGAGTACCTGATGTGTTGATAACAGTTTATGTTATTATGACTTCCTCCTTAGCTGTGAGTGAACCTCTGTCACAGGTTCTGTATCTAAGGCATGAACCAGCCAGTGGGCCATTTAATTACGGAAGGTAGACAACAAAAATAAGATTATAATATAGAAATAGAACTTTAAAGCCCAGCTCCACAGTATGGAATCGCACCACGAAATTGGAAATTTCACAGCATTCATAGTTAGAAATTGTCTAGCTTATTTCCCCCCACCTCATGAGAAGCATCACATATAGCTTCTTGTACCGAATTGATTTTGGTTAAGAGCATGTGATGGCATTTCCAATTTCAAGGGAAGCTTCACTTTCATAGTAGGCAGCTTTGCATCAGCCAGAGCATTAAGGTAGGGAGAATGCAGTAGCTTACATCTCTCTAGCACTCACTTTGGTTAAAATAATTTATCTGTCTTTTTCTGCTAATACACTTAACAGAAACTATGTTTCTCAAATGCCTGTAGAAACCTTTATGTATGATACCCAGTGATGTCATTACATATATACTGGAAATAACAGTCAATTAACCAATGCCACCTGGATGACAAGATTCCTCTGTAGGCAAGATTTCAAAATAAAAATAGTGGTAAAGAAGTGATAAACTCTTACTAGTCTGAATTACTCAACCTTTTCAAACTTATTTCTTTCCTTCTTTAGTTTCTTTTCTTCCTCTTCTCCCCACATGTATCTGACTTTCACTTACCTCTTTCTCACTGTTAGACTTTTGACTAGAAATACAAAACATAACTGATGACAACCACGAATATTGCCTTTCCTTTTTATTTCCCACAGAGATGCCTGATCAAGATATTGTCCATAAGCATATTACAGAACCAGATGTTATTACAGACCTTGTTGCAAAATTACTTATGGTGTGTTGTACCTAACAACTACATCTGATACAAAGGCACAGGACTGCATTTAAATAGGAAGAAGAAAATGTGTATACAGAGCCCTTGGTAGTTGTGTCAAGTATATTTAGTAAACAATGTCTTTTGTTATAATGCTAAAAAACTGCTTATGGATTGAAAATGGAATACCTCAGCATCTTAAAAGAGCTTCAGATTAACATATTTCAAGTTCAGAATGAAATATTTTACTTATCTACCCTATGACTAAATATAACTGTTTTGGTTCTCTAGACTATGATATCTTGAATAACACAGGTCATACGCCCTAATGCCAGAATTGTTCCCTTTGGAATGTCATTAGTTTAAAAACTGTCTTCTAGAAGCTATCAAATCCTGATTTAAAAACTCAGAGAATGTGGGGAACACTGATGGTGGTAGCAGAAGTGTCTAGGTACTGGGCAATTTAGTAGGTAAGTATTTACCTGTTTGAGTTGGAGACAACTTAGTAACATCTGTTACACTAAACCAGCAGGAACTGTGGGAGTGTCTTCTTCAACTGAGTATCAATTTAAACAAGTCATACTACTCCAATTATTTGTTGTTGTTGTTGTTTTAAGCATGACCAACCTGCAGTACTGGCTGATAAGAACCAGCTTTCGTGTAGACAGACAGGTCTGTAAAATGGTAAAACAATGTTGACATGATTACAGAACGACATTTTGAAAGATAGGAACATGAGACAAAAGAAAACCTTACATTTCTTAATTTAAAGTGCTGGATATAATATCATGATTCTAAAGTCTCATTCTAAAACATGGAAAGAGTTGCTTTTTACTTTTCCATTAATGTAATTTGAGCCAACCCATTCAAAAACTTTTTCTCCCTTTTTTTTTTTTTTTTGTTAATGCTCCAACTAATTTCATTATGAAATAATCTGATGCTGTTGCAGAAAACAGGTTGCTACTGAATAATTGTAAGTCTGATTATTGAAATCTTCCTGAACAAGCTAAAACAACCTTAAAAGAGTCATGCAATTTGGGAGGAATGCTATAGGAGGATCATATAACTTTACAACGTTAAACTCCAAATCCACAGCATGAAAGATTACAAGAAACATCCTAGATCTTTTGGGGGAAAAAAAAAAAGGCGCTGAACAAGAAAATATTTATGACGCTTTGGAAAGTCAAAAATAACACCTGGCTTACACTGACTATGAATATGATGAAGCTTGCTTAGTTAGTTAAACATAACTTGCATAGGTTAGTTAAATCTAACTTCTTATTAGCAAATTATTGACATTATGTATCACATCAGAAATTTTAAAAAATTATGACCAAAGTATAAATTTATGACTGCAGCATTTGGTTTCAAACCTCTCAAGTGTGTCAATAAGAACTCAATTCTTATTGAAATACAATACCTGGTAGCGATGTCAACATCAGTAGCTACTTGTGATTATATTGGGCTACACTGATGAATTCAATGTTTACGTATCTCAGAGCAGAATCAGATCCAAACAGGGAATTTTTCTTTTTGTTTAGCAATGGAACCACATGTCACATGGAACTATGACTGAAGAAATATCAAAAGCTCATTTAAAATATCCCAAGCTCCATGATTCCCTTTTGCACAGAAAAGCTTTTGGGTCTTGGGCAAAACTATGCAGTTCCGATATCCAATAATTACTTCTAGCTGCCACAGTTATTTCTGCCAGCTGGGCAAATAATTCCCTGTGAATATTCACTTTTCGATGAATCCTTTCACTTGTACTCACTGCTTTATGTTCTCCTTTTTGTGAATATTCTAGCGAATGAGTTGCTGGAAGGAAGATGTGCCAATGAGAATAATTTTCTATAGCAATCACAGAATATTCAAATAAAATGAATAATGAATTCAGCAATTTTAAATATTTATACTTTCAAGTCTGGGCTTCCATGGCCCTGGAAATTCTTTGTATTTCAGAGAACTCCTAGTGTGTCCCAATTTCTTCAGTTGCTTTGGTCTTCTATTCACTGATCTAAGGAAATTTATTTCTGGGGATTTGTACCCATGGAAATTAGAACAGAACTGAGATTTTACCTTTAAAATACACTCACAATAAATATTTTGTGAATGTGAAATTCACCAGTGCCTGCAGAAAACAGTCTTTGAATAATTACTATATTTGAGAAATATGATTGTGAATAATTCATACAGAAGAAGGAAGATAAATTAGCCCATATGTCTATTACAAATAATTATTCCCAGACTCAGAGCTTTCTTCTTGTTTAGAGAAAATATCTAAGGCAGCATGGTAGTAATTGTTGGTCAATGAGAACCATTTAAGGAGATTCACAGTAGGTGTGAACTGTGTGGCTGTATTTGCACATATATATATTCTGATGTGTTTATTATTATCTCAACTCTTCTAAACGAAATAATGCACCTTTCACCACTATCTTAAGGTTCTCTGCTTTTTTGAGCATCTCTTTTTGTTTGTTTACAGTAACACTAATAATGATAAACTATCAATTGTTAGGTTGAGTTTAAGAAAAATGTTAATCACTTAGTAAGGTCACCTTTTTGAAAAACTACTTGTGGTGATTACAAGATTAAAAAATGAAAAGAAATTAAGCAGGGAATATGCAAATTAAATTTACATTAATTACATTTCTCTGCATGACAAGGACTAATGCTATTATTTTAAAATGAGAGAGTTACTCCTGAACTGGTGTTTCACAGCTGACTTTAATTGTCATGGTAATTTCATAATGAATCTTAATAATATCATGTTCACAATATCAGCATGTCTTTCAAGTATGAGTGCAAAAATAATTTGCTATTAGTTTCAAGACTACGTTACTTTTTTGCATCCAAATACAACAGAAAACAAAACAAAAAACAAAAAGCCCTCATTTTTCTCAGAAACCGGAACACAAGCCAGTAGCTAAATCAAATCATGTAGTGACAATATTTTATTTAGGTAAGGAACCTTTCATAAAACAGAGACACTTTTTAGATAAGAGGTTTTTAAGTGTTGTATGCTGTCTCTAGAATCTTGCACACTTTTCTGTCTCATATTCACAATAAGGATGTTTTCAAAAAACCCTCTCTCATGATAATGCAAAATTGTTTTCTGATTTTTCCTTGATTTCTTCTGATTTGAATAATGGCAGAGCCAAAATTAGAAAAATAACCCATGGCATGAGACTTATATATCAAACCAACTTTAAAAATACTAGAATACTAGTAAAAGAAGTCCTGCAACAGAAATTTACCAATCATAAATAAACTCTTAATTTAAATGCAGTCTTCATTATTTGGGCATATTGTACAACTCCTCCAACTGCAGAACAGTAAGCCCATTTTCAAAGCCTACAGATGTAAGGGTTTTCTGTATTCCCTAAAAATAAAACAGTATTGTTTGAGTAGAGCAGAGTAAAGTGTGTGCATTGGGAGCCAAAGCAGCCTTGTGAAAGGAAACTTTCTGTATGTCTTCCCCTTTTAAACTGAGATGCTCACACATGGTGTGCTGTCAGTGATTGAACATGTACATTTTCACCTTACATTTCAGCACAAACTCTGGTAATTGCAGACTTTTGCAAGAGAGAATTCTTATAATTCAGATAGGTAAGTATGATTGTTCTTTAGAAAGTTCACCTTTAAAATATTTAGATAACACAAAAGGATCTATCAGAATTTTTTTTAAAAAAATAGCATTCAATAATTTCTCTGTTAATCCATGCATAGACTTTTATAAATCTATATACATCTATATACATATAAAGATTGTTCAGGTGATCCAAAGCTTCCCAAACACTTTAATTGTCAAGTTGCTCTTTATACTACCTTTTCTTTCCTTGAACATTATGTTCTGACTTTTGCAGAATAAATATGATTGACAGACATGCTAAATGCTGTCAAATTGATGGGTTAGGGTTAAAGGCATGCACAAACTCTCTCTGTTCTGATTAACTTGATCTTTAGAAATGTTCTGTCTACTGGTAGTAACAGTGCCAAAGGAAGAAAACCTCATATGGTTAAAGTTTCATTATGACAGAAGTATAGGAGGGCTTCTCTTTTTTCTTTTTTCTTTTTTTTTTCTTTTTTCTTTTTTCTTTTTTTTTAATTTACATTTAACAGTTTTGCTTCCAGTCTTTGGGATGAAGAAACATCTCTTTGAAGGGATCATGAAGTTTCTTGCTGAAACAAGATGAGAACTTGCCGTAATAAAAGCAAGCCATAAGAGATGAATGTAGACTTAACACTTGAGACTGCCTCCCCTGCAAGCATCAATATTATCTGTGGAACTTTGAATGTAGGGTTATCCTTATTTTTGAGACACTGCTGGCAGCAACACTCTTCTGACTTAAAACAGTGCATACTCCTTTGATCAAAAGAAATATATGGGAATGCAAAACTAGACTAATTTTTACTTGGGAGCCAATTTTAATAGAAAAGATAAGCAAGCTTCATGGATATAGAAGTTCCTCAGTAATTTATGTTCTCTCTAAAGCAGCCCGATTATCTATGAAAGAATTCACTAGAAGCAAAAGGAAAACAGGTCAATATTTCCATAACTTAACCAGTTTACATACTCATCAAATCAATGATACACTGAGTCATCTACTTTTGTCACGTGGGTAAAGAGAACATGAAAATTATCACTGTAGGCACACATGAGAATTACTACTCTAGAGAGAAGTAATAAAGCCTGGATTCTACTTCTGAGAAGGCTTGTTCCTTAAAAACGCCAGTTCATCACTTCAGTATCATTCCCAGTTCATCTATTTAATCCATTTGCACAGTAGTCAAGTTGATACAGACATCAAATGTCAGGCAGCAGCAAGAACAAGGTTGCTTCATGCATGGGGACAAGACAGAAATCAAGGGTGACCCCAGCATAGGTGGTGCCCTGACCAAAAGGCACAGTCTGAACCCTGTGGTGGTAATGGAATCCATTAATAGTCAAAGCCACAGCAGCGCATGAACCGTATCCGGGGTCCATGCAAGGACTCCACAGATGAGCAGAAAGGAGATGATGCCTGAGACAGGACCAGAGACAAGATTACAATACCTGAGGTCCAAGGAAGAGACACCACCAGAAAGAGTCCTCCTGCTGATTTGTAAAAAAGCTTCCTGGCATGGTTGACAGGACAATGTTCTCCATCATGTTGTTGGCCTGTGAGTGTTGGCAGTTATGGCCTGGGAGTGACTGTGACTCGATTCATTTCAATAGACAACCTGGAAGTAGGCCACCCTTCTTCAGATGATAAGATAATTCAACTGTATGGCTGTGGCCAGAGAGTCCTCTCATCTTCCAGGCCATACAAAGGGCTTCAGCAATGTTAAGTTTTGATATAGCTAAAGGTTAGCAGAAAAATGCTTTTGTGTTTCTGTGTGGAACCGGAAACAGATGAGCCATTAACATCTTGCTAATGGAGAGGAAAGTGTCTTGCATTTGGAGATAAACATTGAAGGTGTGCAACTGAATCTGAAGTGCACAGCAACCACATACAGCATTTGACCCTTCAGAAAGAGGACTTTTGATAGAATTAATTTACTTGTCTATTTTTAAGCAACTAAAAATCCCCAGATTCCCTTTTTCTCTTAAATAGAGAGAAAGAAACACCTACAAACGTGATTCCTTTCAATTCTGAGACATTTGTCTAATTTTGATGAATCACTCTCTAGAGGTGTCTACTTTGGTCAATTGGTTAGAGTAGGAGGTGGAAGTAATTAGCTTAAGATTCCATACCTATGTTTTGGACCTCTGAATTTTTGCAAAATAAATCACACTCCATGTATACCAGTCCTTTCATGAAATGATATCCTGAGGTCCAACAGCATGTAAACATGAAATATGCTTTCAAAAATGCCACTAAGAGCTGCAGAACTTGTGTTGCTATTATTCCACCTTTTTGGCTACCAAAGCTTTAAGTTTCTCATGGCAAGTGTGTTAAGGAATGTCTATATATGGAAAAGTAAATTTATAAGGTAAAACTCTTTATTCGTAGAAAAAAAATAGATATTTATATATCCAAATAAAAAAAGGAAAAGAAAAAAAAAAATCCCAATATACCTCTAGAGCATAATTACTGTTCAGAGTTTTATTAGATCTTTTAGGGCCTCTAAAACGTATTCTCCTCTGCTTACATATTTGGCTCTCTCTCCTTAGAACTGTGACCAGCTCAATTTGGATTATTCAAACCTGAAATTGAAGAGGTTCTCTTGAGCACAGACAGCAGATCTTTAACAACAGCTTCTACCACATTTTTGTTTTCCCCTTTTTCTTTCGGGGCATCTGTATTGTGCTTGAAGTTTGACAGTGTTACATTTTCCATAGTTTTTCATCATATCCAGCAACAAAATGTTTTCCAAAGTTAATTAATTTTGATTGTCTAGTATAGCCACAGGTGTGTAATGCCTGCCATTAATGGATTGTTGATCCATTACATGCTAATGGTAACATCGACAAAATTAATCAGAAATCCCATTTAACATGAACAGATTCCACTAAGTACTGCATTTATAACCAATGAATTCAAGATGACATAGTGGTCAAAAGTTGCATGTTAGTGTGCACTTTTTTTTTGAAGGGCAATACAGTATTTTATCATCATTGTTTATATGAACATGCTTCCGTTCCTTTTAGCAATATTTAGGGATATTAACAACTCCTTTGTCCTCTTCCTATCACATTTTTCATGTATTGAAAGGATAAAATTGTGTGATTTGACGCATTAATAAATGCCTAGTAAGATAATCTAGTGTTTCTGATGTGCCAAACTATAGTGGG
Organism: Charadrius vociferus; assembly: GCF_000708025.1. Taxonomy (NCBI): domain Eukaryota; kingdom Metazoa; phylum Chordata; class Aves; order Charadriiformes; family Charadriidae; genus Charadrius; species Charadrius vociferus. The sequence continues at coordinate 4,732,535 of NW_009647572.1, read as the reverse complement.
TAATAAAAAGACCTGCATCATTTATGTTTTTGTAGAAGGATATGCTTCCAGTAAAGATTTCTGGGTTTTTTTAATCTTTTGTATAACTGAAATATACTGTCTTACAGACTTAGAAGTATATTTTTACTTTCATATTTCTTCAGGAACTTATTTTAAAAGTGTTTCCTAAACTCCAGTGACCCTGTCTTTTTTCTCAATGCGTTTTATAGTTACATATTGTACTAGGCTTATTCTGATTCCATGCATCTCTTGGGCCTATTTCAAATTTCTTTTTTATCTGAGAGGTCTTTAAACATTTTAACAGTGTAACCATGTCCAAGGAGGATGTAAGACCTTTGCATTGCTTTTACAGCCTAAGGAGTCAGTTTGAATTTGCTTTTGGCCACAGTACACAAAATAAACCCAGGCATCTCTCCACCTGCTATGTAAATATGTCCCTAGGACTACAATTGGCAGTGATCAGCATAATATTTAAGAGCCTTAGAACTGGTAATGGGTTTACTATTAAATCCAAGTAGAAACAAAAATTAAATGTGAGTTTTATAGAGAACTGCATTAGCTGCTCAGGGACTACGGCCAATTATGTATGAAGGTTCTAGAAACTGGAAGAAAAATTGGAGAAAATTATTTTATAATATCCTAGAATCAAAATTGATATAATCAGGAGAATGATAATTGAACTAAATGTCATAACATAGTCCCATAAAACATCCCAACTCCAAAGAAAAAGGAACTTTGAAATTTATAATAACCTCACAAAGCTCTAGAAGCATTTGTAGCCCCATAACTCAGTAAATATGGCCTTGCAACCTCTAGTAAAAGGTCACAGTCTTTGTATAAACAGCGAAAGCCTCAGGACCTATCGGGCTTTCCCAACACTCCTTGATCCACTTGGAGAATGACCAGATGGTCATTCGATATTTAGTTTAGGTTTAGTTCACCTTTGCCCAATGGTGTGGGGTGATGCTTACTGTTACCATAGTGTTGATATATTTGTGTAAATATGGCTTGTTGTAGTTTAAACCCTGTGGGCAGCTCAGCCCCATGCAGCCGTTCACTCACTTTCCCCTGAGGTGGGATCGGGGAGAGAATCAGAAGAGTAAAAGTGAGGAGAAACTCACGGGTTGATATAAAGATAGTTTAATAAGTAAAACAAAAGCCACGCATGCAAGCAAAACAAAATAAGGAATTTATTCATTGCTTCCCATCGGCAGGCAGGGGTTCAGTCATTTCCAGGAAAGCAGGGCTCCATCATGGGTAATGGTTACTTGGGAAGACAAGCACCATAACTCCACATGTCCCCCCTTTCTCTTTCTTCCCCACAGCTTTTATTGCTGTGGTCTGTGATATCCCTTCGGTCAGTTGGGGTCAGCTGTCCCAGCTGTGTCCCCTCCCGGCTTCTTGCCCACCTCCACCCTACTCGCTGGTGGGGTGATGTTAGGAGCAGAAAAGGCCTTGACTCTGTGTAAGCGCTACTCAGCAATAGCTAAAACATCTCTGTGTTATCAACACTGTTTTGGTCACAATTCCAAAACATAGCCCCATACAGGCTACTATGTTCCAGGCAAAATCAGCACATAGCTAAAAATAACCAGTAGCTATGGTGTGCAGCAGAAAGAGCTGCCTATGACACTAGGAAAGGATGGAAGCATGGAGGGGTGGAGCCACAGGGGCCTTCAAAGTGCCCCCAAAGGGGCCTTCGACTGTAGACGCTAATCACAAACGGTCAACCGCCTGTCACTTAGCAGCTGGTAAAACCCGCTTTAGGAGATCGAAGACAACAAAGAAGAAATATTCAACATACAATAAATAATAATTACATAATACAATTGAGGACAAGGGAAGAAAAAGCAAGTAAGCTGAAGGTTTTGGCAAGCACATAAAAATAGTTGCTTGTGGACCCAAAAGCAAAGGCAAATCTAAATCTACCATTATTATCATACTCTTGGACACTGGCGTTTGGCTTTATCAGCGCACTGGAAGAGTGAGAATAAAATCAATTATAATAATTATCTATATTATTAATGTGAATTAGCTGTAATAAATTTATAATTTAGACCATCGGTATTAGCATCAATTTAATTGGACTAATAATTGTTATTAGATTATCAATAATTTCTTCACTCTTCTTATTCACCTTCAGAACTGCAATAGGTGTAGTGCAACATGCCAAAGAAGTATTTTTCAGGAAACAAAACCCCCAACCCTGTGGGAAAAAAAAAGAAAATAACATAAATTATGCACTATACCAAAAGAGGAAAAGGAAAACACAGAAGTAGAGAAATAATTCTGCTTTCAAAGGCATAATTGTGATGGTCCTAGTCAGGACTGTAGGAGGTGGATCAACTGGACTTAACAGAATTTAATACATTTAGCTGTTGTCAAAAGAGAACAACTATTACATATATGGACACAGACAGAGACACACACTTATGTGAAAGATTCCGGTATGAAAAAAACCTAACAGCTAAGTAGAATAAATACAATTAAGGAAAACTATATTACTACTTTGACTGAATATTTAATTGGAACTTCTAATATGATGATCTGTTGCATTTTTCAAATAATAAATGTAGGAATATGAACTTCAAAGAAAAAGCATTTGAGAAGTCCTGTTTTGGCAGGGAACTTAAATATATGGATAATACTATTTTTATTAAGCATTTACTTAACTCCCATGGACCTTAGTGATAGTATTTGTGTTTAAAATTTGGCTGAATGAATTGGCATTTTCTGATTATATGTGATTTCATCAGAAGAATTCTCACCACATATAAATAGAATAAATGCTGAAATAAATGCATTGTAACCTCTGAGGGGAAAGAAATGAGTGTCATTTAGTTAGCACAATGAAAATGTCTGCTTAATGCACAGCGTCTGTCAAAAAGAAGAAAGACAATGCCAGGATTTATAGGGAAATTAATAGAAAGCAGTGCTGACAATATTATACTGCCATTATAGAAATTAAAAGGCATATTTTCCCTTTGCAGCTTCTTAGTCAGCATCTACGATAAAAACACAATATATCTTTTCTAGCCCTAACAACTATAGGATGAGTACATTTTAATATCACTACAACAAAATAAATATTTATTATGTCTTATGTGTATATTAGAGTAGGCACTCCCTTGTTGCATCACCAGCTCTGGTATAGCTGTTCTGAAAATGCAGCTATAACTATTTTTATTTTTTCATTTTTATTTCTGTAGTTTCTCAAGTCTGTAACACAGAAAACCTAATCTGTAGTACTTAATGGCATACAAATGAAAGTATACAACATTTTTTTACATTTAAAGACTTTTAAAAATTTTTAAGTGATGGAATACTGTTGGTCACAGACTTCCTTTTATGGTCTCTCTGCATGCTTTTATGTTTCAGCAGCCAAATCTGAGAACAACAGCCCTGAGAACCTGCGGCATGATCTACCCCAGTGTAATCTTTCCTGTCTCACTGGGCTGCAATCTGCCAAAGCAACTCACCTCGAAGAGCAGCGCCAGGGTCACTCTGCCTGGCAAAACCAACAGTAAAGGCATACACTGTCGTTTGCCTTAGTGAATTTCTCATTTTAACAGATGTCAGAATATAAGATAACTCTTTCTCAAAATAATAGCATTATTAATTATTATTACCTCATTAATACCATACAAAATTTCCATTTGTCTAGGCTTAACAAAATGAAGTTGAATTTATGTAGATTTTTTAAGAATTGTTTTTCCATAGCTCTCAGTCTTTAACTCCAAGCAAGTTATTTTAAGGGATTTGTTTCTTGGACCATACTCTAAGTTGTTCCTGTCCTGCATTTTTATTGGACTCAGATTCTACAGAGTGGGCTTTTTTGTGTTTGTTTTCTTAATTACCAAGGAATAATTTTATTTTGTTGTCAAGGATAGAGATCTAAATACAAGCGTAAGAACAGGAGAAGAATGTTCACAACCTTCTAACCAGAAAACACAGAAGTTTAAATTTAAAATGTTTTCCAATGTCTTAACATAAAAATGTCATCCATCTTCTTAATCAGATATTATGACATTAGACACCATCCAAAACAGCAACGACCTCCCTCACCACCTGATAAGTTTTATTAAAATGCTTCAGTTACCCAATTTATCTTGTTTGGCTTGCAGATGTTCACAGAAAGCAAGCCATGAGATTTCTAGGTCTTTTGAAGGGATACAATAAAATAAACTTTAAAGTTAAGACAAGCTGAAAGTTGCCACACCTGATAAGCAAAGCAGCAGTCAAATGAGGGTTGCTTTCTTGTCATTCACAATACCCAGTGCTTTTTACATAGAGTGCCCTCTTTGTGACAACACAAGAAAACTAACAGCTGTTAGAGCACAACATACTGGAATGGCTTTTCAACCAAAAAAGTAAGTGAGGAAACTACCTGATTTTTAAATGGATCATGACAAAATGATGGAGGGGATTAAAATTATATAACTTCATGGAAAAGCAAAAGACTAGCTGACCCAGGAGATCCTGCCAGTTCTGTGTTCCTTGTAACATTTTTGGACAAGTGCAGTATCATCTGTAATTTTAAAAAATGCTGAAAGCCTAATCTCTTATAAGCAGTTTACTTGTGTTTTCTGTACTCTGTGTGAAAAACTTAAGAGCCACCCTGAGATTTCTGGTGCTCAAAAAGATGAATGTTGAAGAAAACTCTCATCACTTGTTGAAAATCAGGACTTTTAAAAACATTTTAGGTTTTATCTTTGAGAATGTACATTCCTCAAAATAATTTATGAATCCCTGAGTTCTTTTTTGGGGAACTCACCTTTAACATGTGGATACAATCTTGCAGTCTAAAGATGCTATACAAACACAGTTGCATTAAGGCTTGGAGTATGAATCCCAACAATTTTCAATGGGTTTCACATTCACCTGTCAGTCAGGCATTTATTAAAAGGTTCTATAAGGTTTGAAGACGCTAATGCCTTGTATAGAATTTAACATTGCTGGCCCGGTTGTAAATGCCTCTCTCTTTCTTCTGCTTTGAAATGAACTAGCACGGAGAACTGATTTTTTCCTGCTGGCTTCCTCAAATGAAAAACAAAGCTGTTTCCCTTGCAGTGGGAACAACTGAACTGAAACAAGCTCTTAGAAAAATTCAGGGTCAAGACCCTCTATTTTCCATCAGTTAGGGCAGAGGTAGAATTGAATTGTCTTTTTCCAAACAGGTATACAAGCCAAAGACTACTGTTCTGGGATGAGAATTACCGGTGAGAGATATTGAAATATTTCATTATTTGCTTTCTAAATAAATATTAGGGGAAACAATTCCTTGCTAAATAAATACTAAATAAATACTACTACATAATTCAGAATACCTTCATCTTTGTCAGACTGGAAAGAAGAAAATGTAATTCTTCCATAACCAATCTGCTGATAAGTGGCACATTTAGATTCCCACCCCTTCTCCACATAGTATTTAATTATTTTAAATGGAAGCCAACAACATAGGAAAGAAAACCACCTCTACATACCCTGAGGCAAAAAAATTCTACTGGGAAGTGAGATAATTAGTTATTCCCTTTCCCTAACAACGTAGGGGTTTAGATCTTTGATCTCTTACATGTTGCCTAAGTGTGGCGTATACTATAACCTGTATGGTGCAGAAGCAACATCTCTTCTCCCTTTCTCAGTTTTCCTTGAAGCTGGGAGGCAGATGGGAGAAGAGGAAAAAAAGGAAAGGAAAAAATAAGCTACTTACTTACTACAGAATTTTAATTATTTTTTTTTAGCTAAAATATTTTCTGAATTTCATCCACATTTGCAAATTATTTTGAATTGACTAAAACTACAATTTCAGTGAATGCACTACTAACAATAAACTATACTATTCAACAAAAATTGTTACTTCCCATGGTTAGAACTGTAAAGCTTATACTTTTTAACCTGAGAGGAGCTGAGCTCCACTGACGGGAGCAACAAAAATACAAATTAAATATTATAAATCTGTGTGAATTTTGCCTAAGTAGTTTTGAATTGGTTAGTATAAAGTCACAAATGTACAACAGCCACAATACTCTTCAAATATGTACTCCTAAAAGAGTAAAAAAAAGAGTATAATCTTGCTATAGAATATTTTTTTCCTAACATATTTTAAGATTATATAAAAATCAGGAATAGTTCTTATTACCAGTTAACTTCAGCAGCAGCAGCATCAGAACAATGGACTACATTCTTCTCTTCAGTTGCAGACCTGAACAGAGTCAGTAATTTCTAGTTGTCAGAATCAAATAACAGATATTGTATTTTAATTAGGAGGTAACATAAGTTAAATGTATCAATTAACCAATACAGCAGGGAGTACACTTGGGAAAGAAATTATATCAATATATTAGGAATAGCATGATTTTCTGTGAATATAATTTTTCCTCAATGTTAGTCAATATTAAGGATTAAGGACATCACTGAAGACCATCTTTTCCTCTTTTTTAAACAGTATCAGTTCATATCTTCCAGATCAGTTATACTTTTCACTTATTATGAGTATATGGGATTGAGATCTTCCAGGGAGTATTTCTGGCATATGGCTTGGCATCTGGCTATTGTTTGTTTGTATTCCCTCATCTCTTCTTTATAAATTCTTGAAGATTTTTTGGAACAAAATCTTTGATTTTTCTGTAAGCCAATGACTTCTACCCTAGGGATAAAGGCTAGTTCTTCATTGCCAGATTAACCAAGAATGTCTGGCATAGTTTTTATACAACATATGTGTCTTACCTCATTTAAAAAATCTCCTTTGCTTTAAAGGCATTTACAAACAGTTCTTCTACCTCTAATATATTCTGCAAAAGCTTCAAATTTTCCTGATTGAATTCTAAAGAGAATTAACTTTAGTTTCCTAATATATTGTTTCTCGACCAACTGTTAGTCTGCATCTGTGTCAATTTCTCATTTGACTTTATAATTTCCAGGGCTATGAGTAACCAAGCAGTCAATTTGTACTGTAACTTTAAGGTAACTCCCTGAGAAGCTGCAGTTCTTTTCAGTGTGAAGAAGTTTTTGGTATCACTGAAATCTATTGCTAGTGGGAATTTTACCCTCTGAGCTCTTACGCAGTAAAGTAAGCAAACTATGCAACCACCTACAAACTAGCTTACTTGTAATATACAAACACACCTAAGATGCTATGGTGTTTTCTGTTTCACTTCAGAATTCTGAATCCTTAATCAGTAAAAACAGAAACTTCAGCCCTGGGGTTTTGGGGGGTTTTTTTGGGGTTTGGTTTTTTTTTTTTTTGTGAGAGGTTTATGTTGAGTGAAGGAGTGAAGTTGTAGGTGTAAATACTCAAGTTGTAGCATGATTCTTTGTACTCCCACAGACTCTGTTATGGCCTTGACTTTCAGAAAACTTGATTCACTGCTTTTTGACAGAAGAAAATATTATAGCATATCAGGTATTTTGCGTTAGTGTGCTTTGTTGGGAATAGGTGATGGGTTGGAATAACATGAACAGATAATTACTACAAAGCTGGCCAGGCTTGTACCTTTACCATTTCAGCTGGTGCCCATGATATCAGAATGAAGTAATTGGTAGTGCCAGATTATTGTAGGTCTTCTTTTCCAGCTTTCTTTCCTTCTTCTTTCATGTCCCCATCCTACGATGCCTTAGTTTGCCCAGTTATATACCTTATAAACCATTCTTTCATATCCAATCATTATGGCAATCCTATCACTCTTGATATCATATCTCATTTTCTAATATGTGGTATTACATTTGCTTGTGGACATACAGGACTCAGGCTGGAATTACAGCTGACATCTGTTAAGCTAAGAATATAACAAAATGGTGGAAAAGATTTCATCTTATTACTGCAGATCCTGTATATTTAGTTAGTCATATTTATGCTTGGTGAACCTCTAACATTTGAAGCTGTGTTTTCAACTATAATTTAATCCTTGGTCACAATTGTTTGGGCAGTGTGTTCCCTCCTTCTTCTTATTATATTATCCAGATTTGCGTGATTCATAATTGAAACAATGCTAGTATAGTTTGTACCATCTTATGTCATCTCAATCTTGAAATGACTGACTGACTGACTTTACTGGACATTTAGAGGTGAAACACAGTTACTCTAAAGGTACAATGAGATACACATACAGTGAAATACAAATTTAAGATGTCTAAACCTGAGAACACAACTAAGTTGTCATGTAGATAACAGTAGCTAGTGCCACTTGAGAATCTTCAGGGCATCCTATCTGGCCTCTATCAACAATTACAGAATAGTAGAGCTCTTTTTTAGGTCTTTTGTCATACTTGCCAGCCATAGTTAGATGTCTCAGATATCTGAAGATGTATTAGATATTGTTAATTACCTATATCTAGTCAACTTAGTTGTGTTGTAGGTGTCAACATATGAAGCAGTGTTTAAATTCCTATTGTGGTCAGTGGAGATCTAGAACATTTCTTGATTTCATGAATATAGGCCTCCACGGAAATCTGCATGGAGTTGGCAGATAGGAAACAGGACTAAAAGGAAACTTGTGTTTTTCTGATATGGTAGCTGAAGGTCAGGAAGAATATATCATGCCATCTTAAAAATTGCTAGACGTCTATCTTAGGCAACCAAATTGCTTCCTTAGTCAATGCTATCAATTCAGCTAAGAAGATTTACCTCATCCGAAAAGAAACATCTCGCAACCAGTCAACTCAGCACCTCTCTATGCTTCGCTGACAGGACTGAGTGTATCACCACTGACTATTACAGGAGTGTGTTGTCACTGAACTTCCTCCTAAACACTCAAATGTAGATGTGAAAGTTTAGGTGTCAGAATCTGAAACTGAAGCCCCCCCCCCCCATCACTTTCTCAGATTCTGGAAACCAGATTTTTAAACTGTATGTGTAATATTTTTAGATTTTAGAATCTGACTTGGATTTGAACACCTGTGAGTTTAATGCTATGTGACGGAAAACATACTTTATCTGATGCATTTTAAGACAGAATTCATATTGAGTTAAGAATGGATGACTTGTATAAGCAGTGGTGTGAAAAAGGTACTGAACCTTTTGTCACAACAGTATCTAACTCATGTTCCTTGCGATGCAGTGCATAAAACCAGAACAAAACAAAACATCTAGACTTCAAAATTTTGCCATCCAGAGGCACCTGGACAGGCTTGAGAGGTGGGCCCAGGCGAACCTCATGAAGTTCAACAAGGCCAAGTGCAAGGTGCTGCACATGGGTCGGGGCAATCCCAAGCACAAATACAGGCTGGGCAGAGAATGGATTGACAGCAGCCCTAAGCAGAAGGACTTGGGAGTGTTGGTTGATAAGAAGTTCAACCTGACCCAGCAACGTGCGCTCACAGCCCAGAAAGCCAGCCGTGTCCCGGGCTGCATTGAAAGAATGTGGCCGGCAGGTCGAGGGAGGTGATTCTGCCTCTCTACTCCACTGTCATGAGACCCCACCTGGAGTACTGAGTCCAGGTCTGGGTTCCCCAACATAACAAGGACATAGACCTGTTGGAGCGGGTCCAGAGGAGGGCCACCAAGATGATCAGAGGGCTGGAGCACCTCTCCTATGAGGACAGGCTGAGAGACTTGGCATTGTTCAGCCTGGAGAAAAGAAAGCTCCAGGGAGACCTTATAGTGACCTTCCAGTACCTAAAGGGGGCCTACAGAAAAGCTGGAGAGGTACTCTTTATCGAGGAGTGTAGTGATAGGACAAAGGCTAATGGTTTTAAACTGGAGGAGGGTAGATTTAGATTAGATACTAGGAAGAAATTCTCTACTGTGAGGGTGGTGAGGCACTGGAACAGGTTGGCCAGGGAAGTAGCGAAGGCTCCATCCCTGGAAGTGTTCAAGGCCAGGCTGGATGGGGCTTTGAGCAGCTTAGTGCAGTGGAAGGTGTCCCTGCCCATGTCAGGGGGGTTGGAACTACATGATCTTTAAGGTCCATTCCAACTCTAATCATTTTATGATTCAATGATTTAGCACATCTTTGTCTTTTTGTAACTAAAAATTTGTCTAGGAATAAACTTACACTGTTTAACCTGATACAACAAAGTTAATACTTTCCCTCTTTATAAATGAATCTTATGCTACAATGTACACTACTGGGCTACTAACTTCTGCAACATCTCCCTAATTTTATGCATGAGTGATCTTAGTAACTCCAACTGACTGCACTTACATGAAAAATCAAGCATGGAGAGTGGGTTTTGGGTTCATTTAACATAATTTTTCCATGCCAATATCTGTAGCCTCCCCAGAAGGGCTGCAAATCAGTAAATCAGTATGACTGCAATTCCCCTTACCAACTGCTGACCTGCAGTACTTACCTACATTTGAGCTACTCATCCTTTTCAGTCTCTGAAGAAGTATAAAAATGTATTGGCAATTCATCTGACGTGTTTTACACTGCAGTTTTATAATGAGATATATTGTACCTGGTAAGTGTTCATACCTCTCTGCTGCTTCTAAAGGGAACCATCAGTGACTAGTTCAGACTAAGATACTGGTATTACATATGTACATATATACACATGTGTTCCAGTGGATTTCACCTGTGCAATCCTACTCAATAAAGGCTATTTAGAAAATCTAACATGACAACTTCAGTTTCTGTTATGAATAGTTACTTGTTAAATAATGTAACAATACCATTCCTGTTTGATAGTATCCTAAATTAGAAGTCAACATCTCTATGATAGATAAAATATTTCATATCTCTATGACAACTAAAATATTTAATGTCAGTATCTATTCATCTAAATATTGGTTTCATATGAATAAACTTTAAATTACTTTTACATAATTCACCTTGACACTGTGTGCTCTTTTGTACCAGTGTTTAAACACACAAACCTACGTTCAAGGAAAGCCAACAAATACCTGGTTGCTTTCTTTCAGTGGAATCCTGATAGACTTTACAGATGACTATTCAGAAGAGTCAAATGCAGAAAGAGTTTATAAATGGTGAGAGATCTAGAATAAGAATATCACTACAGATTGTAAACTCCGAAACAGTAAAACAGAACTGAAATAAATAGTAGCTGATTTTATCAAGCTGTCAATATAAAAATAGGACACTGCGTAACAATTCTTTTTTTCGTGCTTCATGTTACTATTAAGACATGCTCTGAAAGCAAGAGTTTGCTAATTTCTTGTGCTTCAATACAGTAAAGGGTGTTCTCATGGATGATCCTGAAATATGGTGTATATATATATAGTTTCTTAGGAGTACAGTTCCTACCCATGGAATAATACAGAATAAAAAAGGAGACTTAAGAATAACAGAAAATGTGTTATCTTTAAATATGCACACATTAGTCCCTTTCCACTGTATGTAATATATTTATGGGAAGAAAGTACTAAAAGTTACATATCAAAACCACTCACATTCTGATTATCTACAAGGCATTACAGTAGATCATGTGAAGAAGATGTATTGCTAATCAAATAATTTCTGTAAATGAAAACAGCCAGTCAGTTGGTACCTGAGACCCTTGCTCTTGGAAAACCAATTCAGCAGCATCTGAATACAGCATAACAGAAAAATCATTGAATGAGACCTGGAGGGCATAAGTTTACTTGAGGTCCAATAGGATTATCACTTCTGAGGTTGCTACAGGAAATAAGGGTGCAGAATATCCTAAGACATCTCATGATTTAGTCTTAGAGACAGTAATTTATCCACATTGTAGGAAAATTTACCAGAAAATATCTTAGAGCACCATTCTGATGCAAATTCCAGGGTATTTTGTGCTGGGAATTGACAACATTTCAATATAAAGGGTATTCTTAGAGCAACATAATATGGCATTTTAAAATGATTGATTATATTCTTTATCTAGCTCTGCTTTTCCCCAACAGACATAACGAAGTTTATGCTGGTATATAATTTCAAAGCATGTGACCAATTGTAACAGACAAAGAAGCTGAAAAAAAGTATTTTTCCCAAGTCATTCTATACATCGTTTTGTTCTCACTGGAGTAAATCTTGTTTTAGCTACTGACATCCATGAGAGACTTTCCAGAGATTTCGCTGAGTTTAGATAAGAGTGCACATGATTAATGTCACTCTTCAGCTGGATACTCAGTGTAGGGGTATACTGCCTGAATCAGATTCCAAGCCCACACACAGAATTTTTCTCCGGTCTTCTCTGCTGTCATATGGGAAGATGAAGAACTACTTCTGTTAACTCCCTCCCCGATGGCAAGTAAGATCTTTTGCTTGCAATCATAGCCTAAGGAATTAGAAAATGCATTTCAAGGAGTGGAAGCAGAAAACAGGACCTGAATATGGAAATGTTTGCACTGAATCTGATCTGAGCTCCATCTAGCTGTGTGTTCCAACACCTCAAGGGAGGCTATAAAAAAAAAAGCAGCACTTTTATAAGAAAAAATTGACTACAACTGTGATAACCTTGTATCTAAATATAAGGAATTGGATTGAATACTGAATAGCAGGTTTAGTCGGCTTTCTTTCATTATTTTCAATTCTTTCAATATTTTTTTTAGACTTTCCCCTGATTACCACTTGTTGTGACCTGTGACACATGGGTCTCGGGTGTTTAATGACATTTCTAGCACCCTAGTATACTGAAGACAAACTTTTGGGACTGGGATCCACAAAAGGGGTGCACTCTTCTGGAGAAATAGCTAGAGGTCAGGCAAGATGCACTCACGCATTTGAAATGGCATAACACCTCTCTCAGGCAAATGAATGTTATCTACTATGTGAAGAAATGCTTTATTAATACACATTTCTAATTTTCCTATCCCTGATTCTGTTTGAAACATCTGGGATGAACAGCAATAGTTTTTCTTCTCCATATAATTATTTTGCATACTTTTAACATGACTCTTCCTAATTTCTTTTAAAGTTCAGTTTCTCTCCCCAGCAGTTTCACCCCCCAGCAGTTTCTCCAGTATTCATAGAGCATTTTATGTTCCATATATCCTGTAATACTTCATGTATTTCATACTTATAAAAATGGCATACTGATTCAAATAAAAAATATTGTCTATATTATTTTCCATCCAATTTGCTACTCACTCTAAATTCTTGTTCATCTTTTGGCCCCAGCTGGGTGAAGGATGTTTACACTGAGCCTAATAGCTATGTAAAAGCTTCAATGAATGTATTGTTCCTGTTGATATTACCACTAAAAGTGAACCTTAAGACCCCATCTTAAGACTAGCCACGGTACATATCCTTTTCACGAAGTTTCCAGGAATTCCAGTGACTATTTTGATGGAATTAATCTTTGATAAGATTATTACTGGGTGTTTTTAAGCCGTAAGAATCAGCTGGGTTTGTTTTATAATTTTGCTGCTGTTTTTAAATGTTACACAAAGCCACAAAGAACAAGTAAACATGCAAAAAATAAGCATGTAATTCTTTTAGTGGGAGGTAAAACTATTGCAATGCAGTGCGACTTCCTTTCCATGAAATTGGTCATGCAAATGTCAATACATTAATAGATTGTTCAGCTTCTATTTCAAATGTTATTCAAATGTTAGGTAAGAACAGGTAATAGATATGCGATATAATCTTTCTAGATCTTTCAGCAACTTTTCCAGTAAATACAGAATCCTTTGATACACAGGTTTCAAAGTAAGCCCTATCTCCCCCAAAACAAACATATTTAGAGAAACCAGTGAAAATAAATGGACAAGTGATGATTTATGGTACTGAAAATATTCAATATACATAAACTTCGACTTCTGTTGAGTACATTTACAGAAGGTGGAGATTTTGAAAAAGGTGCACTCGGAACGACAAAGTCATAGATAAACAAATGATGCAGCTGTATGGTCTTGGATCACACTCTCATGAGAAAGAGCTGTGGGAGGCACAGACTCCCTACCGTTGCTCAGGAGCTGCTTTGAATCCTACTTCTTGTGTCAGCTGTGATATAGCTGTGCATGTGCCTAGCCGTCTACCTGCTGGTCTGGACCTGACCTGTGGACCTGACTTCCTAGCGTGACCCCAGACCCGTCAAGAGACCTCTGGGCTGGCTGTGCCCTGCTGCTCTGTGCACTCTGCTACTGCACCCTGGTTGGTGCGGCACTGCCCCTGCCAGCCTTGCTCTCCGAGGAAGGTTGTACGGAGCAGCCTTCCCTTGCTGTTCCCTGACACAATATCACTGAAATAGTATTTTTTTTTTATTCTTATTATTTTTATTTGAAAAGTAAAGAAAATGAAATAATGACATTTTCAGGACATACTAACTTTTTCAAGGTGAAAGAAACAGCCACAGCTAGTATAAACTTTTAAAGCTTATGACTTTTACAAGAATAAACTGAAGTCTTTGGACCATGCCTTTATTACTATTATTGTTTACTGAAGATTTCAGGTAAATTTTGTCACAAGAAAAATAAGGTTGGCTGAGAAATCTCAGTGGTGAGATTCAGAAGGGACTAGTGGCAACATGAATTGGAAAGAAAAGGTTTTGCTACATCTTTTGTTTTCATCCAACTTGGCTATGAGGCAAGCAGAAAGGCAATACAGAACCTGAAAGAAAAGTATTTAAATGACATTACGGCTTTGTTGTTGTTGTTGTATGTTTTTTGTTGGGCTTTTTTTTTTTTTTTTGGAACCTACCCAGGAGAAAGGTAATTGTGCAATTAATTTTCATTTGTGTTATAAAGCTCTTTGGTTTTATAGACTGCAAATAAAAGACCATAAAGATATTTATGCTCTTGGTATTTTCATGCGATGGGATTGGCAATGATTACAGTCCTGACCAATATTTTAGCTCATAAAGTTTGCAAGAAGGTGGGCTGACCAGCCACCATATATAATAATCAGCTGGCACTGAGCATGGCATTTGGATCTGGATTTTGAACAGTTGTGCAAGTGTTCAGGTTCTTCTTCGATTAATCCCTGGTTAAACCTGGAGACTGCTTCCCAGTTCTGATTGTAGTTCAGGGTTTCAGTTTTTAATCATTTGCTTCTCCTTAAGGTTTGGGCTTATTCGTTTTCTTATTTCTCACTTAGGAATACGGTGTGAAAACTGTGTGCTATATATCTGGTCTTCACCTATTTCTAGCATCGTTTCTGGGTGGGCCCACACAGCTCTTCCTAGCGTGCAATGAGTTGAACACAGAAAAGAGCCATTGGGTAGAGGCAGATTGGCCTCTGTCTGCTTTTCATGTTTTCCTCTTACCAAGGGCTATGGGGAGGGTTATAGAGAGAATAAACTTGCAGGCTAGAAAGTGTGTGTTACGTGTTCAAGAGGAAGACCCTTTTGTCAATAATGCACAGGTTCATCTACAGTGAAGTGAAGTACTTAAAGTGTCAGTTGTGATCTTTGTGTTTTGTTTTTTTTTTTTTCTTTCACCTGTAAATCAGACTTAAGATTTGGAGAAAGATACATTCTTGCCTACCCGTCTCATTTGCCTAATGGAGACATTTCTCAATCGCCTGGATACAGATGTTAAGCTTCTTGTACTTATGTGTCCATCTCAAATCTCACATTAATCCTCATGTATATTTCTTGACGGTCATTGCTGATGCATATTTCTAAGAACACCTTTATAGTGAAAAGAGATTAAGAGAAAGAATATAATTTCTGGACTTGTATCTAGCTTGGTGCAAGACTCAAGGAGGGTGACAGTGTCTTCATCCTGCTTTTCTTCCTTTTTGTATTTAATTTGATAGAATGGTACCTCCAGCACCCTGCTACAGGTTAAACATCACAACAAACCACAGAAAATAGTCTGGATGCAGTGGCAGTAAGCAGCATATAGAAACCTCCTGGCTATTCTGCTTACCATAAGAAATACATTGTTTGTTTTACCACATAACATTACATATTTTGTTTTTCTACCCTTAAGGAATTTTATGCTGGAAATCTCACAAGACCTTCTTGTCTAGATAGCTTTGGTCCCTGCCAAATCTAGCCCTTATGACAAAAGAATTGCACAATTAGAAGGTCAAATCTTTTAACAGGAGGGCTCCATGCTCCCTTTTTCATCTCATTGCTGACTCATGATATAACTCCTACAACTGTGCTTCTGTCAGAAATCCACAGTTTAATTGTATTGATATGTCACGCAGAAATACACATGCTGAATACTTCCGGTATGTGGCAGTTAAATTTTTAATGAGATTTGAATGTCTTCAATATTTAAAGATAGTCCTGAAATAATCAGTGAATTCTCAGGGTGGGGGCTGCCAGTGGGGCGGGCAAGGCAGGTCCTCCTTGGCTGGGTCTCAGGGGCGGTGGGACAGGAGGATCTGCCCTGCCCACCCCCAGCCAGGGACTGATGGCCCCAGCCTGGGCTGAAATGGGGTTCTGGGCTATGGGCAAATGTGGAGGAGGCCCCAGAGAAGGTTGTAAGTAAATATCTCCAAAATGCAGTAAATTATAAAGTAAGGTTAGATTTACTTCTACTTGTGAGTTGCTTGTGCAGTGCTCCAGGTCCTGTTGAAGAAGTGTGTTCAAGTATTTTTAACTTACTTCTGTTTGTAATTGAATGAATTAAATAAGTGCTTTGCTCCTTTGTTTTAATGGGCGATCTCTTTGTTTGGGTTGATTTTTTTTTGTTATTTAAAATGACGTGTACTGCAGTGACATGAAAACTAGCATCATAAATGTCACCATAGAAATGAAGTATGGATTACATTTCTAGGATATGTTAGGCAATTAGATTATCCAGGTTCTTTCCTCTAAGAGACAGACAATATTTATATTTTCAGATTTTTACAACAGATAAAAAGAAACTACAGTGTAGCTGAAATGAACACCAAACTTGGGCCTGTTCATAATTTTGAGGGAAGATTAAAATTATGGTTTTTTTAATGTTCTTAGCTAAATTATTATTAGAAAGCCCACACCACCAGAGTTAAGATTTTATAATCTTATTGTATCTGGAGAAAGAGAGAACAGGCAGAAGAATTTATTAACCTAAGGTTCATGATGACTGTACACATTTCAAAACATAAACATATTTTACGGACAAAAATCAACCTTAATTTTCTTTCGCACTTTGTTTCACAAAAAAGTAAAAATACGAACCTTTACATTGCGCTCTAGACTGATGCTTGTCATTGGCAGAGCAACCCGTGATAAAAAACGATAGCAGTAATAAATCATGAAATCTGTCAACCATTGGTAGAGAAAAAAAGAGTAATGCACACAAGACTGTTTTAGGAAATGTAAAAGAATATTGGACTAAGCTTGGAAAGAAAACATATAAGAAACAAATAAGCTGCAATGATTTAGTTGATTTATAAAGGCATTGTTTGACCTCAGAAGTACTCAATTTGTAAATATCTGTTTTCCTTCTGTCCAACACATTGATAAAACCTATGTATAGTATTTAAGCTGGTTCTGATTTCCCTTTGATCTAAGCTCAAGGTCACATTAAGTCAGAAATCTCTCCTAAAGTGTTATTGCCATGGTATAGAGTAGCATAAAGTGAGTATTAAACCTAGAAAACATGCCATATAGTGCACATTAAAATATCAGGACAGTTTACCTCTAAGAGTAAATACAATTTTTGTATACAATTTACTAATATTTACATGTACAAGTTGCAATATTTTACAATCACATAGAAACTATTAATGATGGTTGCTATACATGTTTACTGCTGTGTGCAAAATCTAATTCACAGTGTGTTCAAATGAAAACATATGGACCAAGGTTTCTATTGGATGACATTAGAACAAAATCTTTTACTCCTTTTGACATGCAGCATAGCTCGTTCCTGTTGTTCAGTGGCAGTTCTGAGAAAATTGTTTTACTTTGGAATAGAAAAAACTTGAAGAGACATTGCAGGGTGCTTTATTAATCTTACTATTTTGTCAAATCTTACTGCAGATTTTGTCAAAACTTAAGATTGCTGCAAAAATGAAACATCTATAACTGAAAACCTATTTTCTGCATTGAGATGTTTTTCTTTCATGGAAATTTAGTTTTTTCTTCAAAATGTAACCCACTGCTTTGAATCTTTTGTCAGATTAACGATTAATTCCACAAAAATTAACACTACATTACTGAGTACTGTCTTATATTCTTTTATCCTATTTTTATGAGCACATTTAAAATTCAAATTGTAGGAGTTTGGAAGACTATTTAAATGTGTGATAAAACTTAAGAGAAGAGAAAGGAGATCACATTTTCCCTCTTACAGTTAAAACAAATAGTTTAGTATCAGCCACTTTTGAAAAAATGAAAGAATAAAATTTTTCTAATCAAACTAGTAAAAGAAGTTTAAGTAGCCTATCATCCATGATACACTTGCCATCAAAACAGAGGGTCCCTAACAGAGGGTCTCACAAACTGTAAGGTTCTGCCTATGTGTGAGTGCCAGTTACTATTGCCTTCCCCACCACCACTGCCACGAGTAGAGGTGGTGGACCACAGAGAAGATACACATGACAACTGCAGTTTACAGGGTGAGAAGGTTGGTGATCATTCAGGAAAAAAAAAGAATATACACACCAGTACAAGTAGCTCACAATGAACTGGACTGGAGACAAAGAATACCAGAAACCTCACTCCATAACACAACTACAGAAAATATACATTGGATAAACTAGACACTTTAAGTTAGTGGAAGATATTGTGTTATTATTAAAAGTCAAGTATTATTAGTTCTTTGTTATTTATTATTAAATGTTATTAACAATCTTCCAGCAATTTTATCTGAAGGAGAAATTAAAGTGAGAAAAGACGAAGAATTAATTTCTCATCTAGAGATAAAAAGGGGGTCTTGGAAAAATGAAAACAGTTCAGAAAGTAAAAAGAACCATTAAAAAAATGCACAGTCATTACTAGAAATGAGTGTTTTAATGACATAGCAAAAGAGACTGAGGACAAAAAGGTAGCTAGGTGTTCCAGTTGCCAGGTGTTCAGTACCAAGGCTGGCTGGATGTAGCAAAATGAAAGAGCTGAACCATCCCGTTGTCTGACAGAGCTACAAATGGGATGAAGTGTGTGTTGCACAGTGCCACATCTTTTCTCTTAGTCTGTTGACAGCAGATAGTGCTAAGGAGTTGGCTAGCAGCCGCACACTGTATGGAGAATGCATGAGTTCACAGTGCTGCAGCAGGGAAGCAGCAGATGGCGATGGATGGGGAAGGGTAAAGCCCTCTTAGCCCTTTCCTCAACCACCAGATCCAGGTCTGATTCAGACAAAGTACTTAGTGCAGCTGTCCAGTTACTTAGGAGATCCAGATTTGATAAACGTGCCTGGTTTGATAAATGTTAGTAGAGCTGGAAATTGCATTTAACTTAACAAATTCACTGAAAGCTGAACATCCTGTCTGGTGGAAAGAGACATACTTTGTCATTCAGTTGTATAGAAACACCCTGTTGAATCGCTTTTTTAGGCTTCTGTTGCTACATAACATTTCTCGAAAAAGAGAGAGACAGGGAGAGAGACACTTGGTTTGTAAGCTTCTCAAAATTTTTTAAGATAATAAATAAAGAAGTGAGAGAATAGGCAAAAGATCTATAATACGAAAGAAGAAGTTAAACAGGGAAATAAAATATCATTCCCCTTGCTTTCTTCAAAGACATCTACCTTAGGATAACCCTAGGAAGCCTAAAGCTACAGCTGAAGTAGGCTTTAATGTAGTGTGGATGCACCTAGCTACTCGGCATGTGTTCAACAAAAAGACTACTGAACAACACGTGACTGAGGCAACTTTTATATTCATTATAAGAACAAAAAGAATGCTGCATTCAACAATTTTTCTAATATTTTAAAAGTCTAGTAAAAAACGTAACTTGAAATTTGTGTTCTATATTTCACTACAGTACAAAACCCAAGCAGCAGATGTCTTGTGCACATGTGTGTACCAGGACCATCTGATGGTAATCTGATCATTTCTAAATGTGAAAACTCATCTTTGATGGGACATAAAAAGAAAGCTTTGCTTGTTCTATCACCTTAATTTTCATAGTGCTGCAAGTTCTAACAGTACTATGAATATTTCAGAACAGTTTATGTTCTTTCCATTACAGGTTGCAAACTTCTTAATGAAGGATACTGATCAGCATTAATTAGCAGTAGAGCAAAATACAGCATGCAACATCATATTACTGCCTTTTTTCCTACAGCACTGTTTGATTACTTAAATTCTAAAAAGAGATCTCTTCTTCTAGAAATTCAAATGAGAGATTACAAGGAAACCTGTCTTCCAATTGACCAGCTGTTCAATTAAAAAGAGGGTTACCAAGATAAATGTGTGTGTTTGTGTCTGTATGTATACGTATATATCAGAACATATATGTGTATTTTATTATTTAAAACACAGTAATGAACAATAAACAGGGTTGCTTTACAGTTTCTTAATACTAACTGGAGTTCAAAGCCAAAAAAATATTTTAGGAGTGTCTAAGCCTTGTGAAGAAGCCAAATATTTTTCTGGTACTTTGGTTGCCTTAATGAACTGGAAGTTACTGAGGCTTATTTTAATCGTTTGTGACCTGCAGCTGCAGTTATTAACCAGAATAAAATGTGCATAATGCAAGTTTCAAGAGATTGAGGCTGTCTGAAATGGAAAGGAAATTTTGTTACTTAAGATTTTGGCTCAGTGATGCTTAAAATATATTTATCTCTGCACACAGATATTAAATGACCCGTGAATGGAGTTTGATTTTCATACTGGAGGTGGGAGGAGGATCTTGCTGTGCCAGTCATGAACTCCACACTATCTTGTGTTGCCTGAGGAGACCGGTCTCAGTTGCATACACATTCCTGCATATCCAGCTATGAGTAACTTAGATGATCAGAAGGATAAATTTCACCGTTTAAATGCTTCATGACTCAAGACTTCTTTAAAGCCAATAAATATTTAAAATACTTCCACAAAGGGATTATCTCACTTTTTTTGACATAAGTATTTAACAGATTCCCCAAACAGTAGATTGGATAAGTTGGAGAGCAGTTTCTACTTGCCAGGATGGTGTCATACCTCAGTTTTCTCAAGGAACTGATAGGTGTGGTCACATAGTGGCAGCTCTGAGGGACAAAGGAGCTCAACACAACAGACAGATCAGATCTTAAAGAGCAAACTCCTCCAAGCACAGATACTGTCCACCCTGAAGCTCAGTAAAATAAGTGAGCAAAGTCTAATGGAGACAGGTAGTATAGAGGAGGTGAAAGCAGGATGGGCTTGATGCTAATTACTGGACACTTTACTTGACACTTGCATCTAGCATATTGTGTCCAGCATGGGGCCCCAAAATTCAAGAAAGATACCAACCAATAGAGCAATTTCAGCAGAGGGCCCCAAGCTGTTTGGGAGCTAGAGTATTCACCCTGAGAGGAGAGGCTGAGATCTAGTCCTGCTCAGCATGGAAAGAGGCAGCTTCAGGGTTACATGACAGCAGTCTGCCAGCACACGTAGGGACCTTATTAAGAAGGTAGGACCGGACACCTCAGACCTTGTGAAGCAGGGAAACAAAACACTGATCATAAATTACAACAGAAGAGGTTGTAACTGGCTATTAGGAAAAAAAAAAAAAAAAAAAGAAAATCACTCTGAGGATAATTATGCATTGTAGCAGAGTGCTCTGGGAGATTGTGTGGTATCTGTCCTTGGGGGTTTTCAAAACCTGGCTAGAGAAAGTCCTAAGTAATCTGGTCTGAATTCAGTGTTCATCCTGATGTAATCAAGAGGTTGTACTAGAGAGCTCCTGTGTTACCTTCCAATCAGAATGATTCTGTGATTTTGTAACTGAAAAGCATTTTTGCAGACAAACTAAAAATAACCCAAGAAATGGGTGACAAATTCCAAAAGTCATTTAGAAAATCAGCAGATTAGGTTCCACGTAAGCCATCACCTATTAATCTATGTCCATGCTTCTTTTTAATGACACTCTGTACTACCTCTGCCATTGTTATCTTGGTTAATGCTTTGGAAAAAGAAATCAAGGTTTCCTAATGCTACAGGCATGAATTCCAAATAAATGTGTTCATTAAGCAGAGACTGCTTGGCTGCTACTGGCAACAGGTTAGCAGCAAGCAACACAATTTTATAACTGTTCATTTTTTTATGTACTATAGTCTATATGTTGCCCTACCTCAGTTATCCCCAATAAAGAAGGCAAAAGAGTTGAGTTTCTCTTTGCTGGGCTTCTGAAATTTTCTTTCTTGAGGGATAAAAAAAAAAAAAAGGAAAAGAGGGAATGAGAAGAACTAGCTATTTTTCTTCTGCCCACATGAAATGAGAAGGTCTCATTCCTTTATTTGTGCAGGGATGTGAGGAAGGAGAGAAAGTTTAGACCTCATGTAGACTGGGTTAGAAATTTTGAGGACAGCATGAATTAGGCAGTATTTTGAACAGAAGTTACCTTTCAATGTATAGTTAAGCTGTTAGCTAGGACAGAGACCAAATGGGTTGGAGTTTTTTTGTTTGTTGGTTGGTTGGTTGTTGTTTGGTTGGTTTGTGGTTTTTTTTAAACTCCCTGAATCTGATTTTGGGTTTATTTGAAGTTCAAACAAGAATAACATGTTGGGTATATAATTTTGCATCTATACACTGTTTAATTTGGGCTACATTTTAACTTTTTGAATGTAAAGACAAAAGTAAATTCAACTAAGAACTGACAGAATTCTAAACTTGCTCACACAACAATGGCAATGAAGAGCACCTCAGCACAAGTGAAAAATGGACATTGAGAGTGCATAATTACAGACAACCTAATAACATGGTTTGTTACAGGTATGTTTGATCAGGAGCTAAGCTATTCTGCATTTCAGTGTCAAGTGTCAATGACCCAGACTACCTACTCAATGAATTTGAGTGTAGATAAAATTGTTAACAAAAAATAATTAACAGTTGCTAAACAGTTCAGGCTAAATTCTACTGGAAAAATGTGAGCTTGAAACTGAGCAGAGTTCTGGCTTCCCATTTTTAACTGTCATAACTATTTCTAAGACAGCAATTTAAATTGGATGGACACAACTTCCCAAAATACACAATGATACAGTCAAAGAAACAGAGAATTCCTTAGGTAAAGCAATTCATTATGAACCAAGCACAGTCTTGAAGATTTTAGCTGAAATACCTCTCAACATTATCCCATCATTAATGTTTAGTTATTAAAATGAAGAAGACAAACTAATGCAACCCCAAATTTTACTAACTACCCATTGACAATTTAGAAAGTGCAGAAGGGGACTGTGCACCATAGGAAATATCATTATGGGAGTTAAGTCATATTTCAAAGATAATTATTTATGACTGTGTGGTCAGAAGCTGCTGAAGTATTAACCAAAAACTATGAACTCCTCAAGTGAAAGGAACTTTGCTATAAGTACTGTGAGAAGTCAAACAATACTTGCTGAATACAAAGGTGTTTATTCCACCACTGGCACAACATCATCATGTTGTAAAGACCAATGTTGTTACCCTGAAACTTATAATCTTCTTTATCAGAAGCTGGTGAACACATCATTTGACTGACTTTAGCAGCATCCTTAAAAATTACAAAAGATTTTCTAACCTTCCAAGTTCCATACATCCTTCATACGTGACAGCCCAAGAAGCTGTAACCATGCTCCTCATTTAATTCAGGCACCAGATGTGAATCTCATATTTCTTTATATTTCAAATTTTTAACTAATCTTACCTTGGTTCTTATATGATTACTCCCTGTTGGGTTTGAGTTTATAATCTGTTGGTGCTCATGTTATTTCTAATGACTGAACTGCATAATGTCTGTAATAACAGCATATTCTCCATTCTTTCAGTGTTTAACTCGAGCCTTTATTTGAATGTGCTGTTATGAAGTGATGCATCCCTTGTTCATTTTTCATGAAGTAAGCAAGCAGTAATTCTTATGATCCCTTTTTTAAAATACTTTTATGCTTTCACAACATTGCACAATATATTTTTGTATATTTTGAAGAGCATATATTTTACATTTTTATTTACTTTCACATTCTTCTTCTTTTTTTTTTTTTTGTACATTTTGCCATTGGGTGAGTAAAATATATTTTCCTCAGGAGTTCTCATTCTGTTCAAATTAATCACTGAGTGTTCTTTTCTGTCACGGTGCAATTCAAACTGAGATAAAGAGCAAGAGCACATAACATTTTTTTATACTTCTGTGCTGTTAACTGTTGCCCTTTGAAGCGTTTTTCCCTGTTTGTAAAATCTACGACACTAATAAAGCTTTACACTACATATGACTGTACTGTGGGCTATGAATCCCACTGAAACAGAGAGATAAAAGCCACAGGTATACATTCAAACAAGGACATATATGAATAATTCTAGAAACAATTTAAGATGTATTTGAGATAGCAACATGATGACTCAGATTATTCTTTACCATAAAACCACACTCCCAGGCATGTGCGGTTGTAAATCGTTGTCCAGAATTAGGGAAGCCAGAACTGATGTTTTCTTTTTTTGCTTTTCTCTCATTTGAGATGATGGAGAGAGAAAAAAAACCAGCAAGGTTAGGTATTTAACATTAGTCTCAGTATTGATGTAAAGGGAGGGGAAGATTTTAGGAGGGATAGAGATGTGTGTTAGTGGGTTAGTAATAATATCCAAAGTTTCACGAGGAGACACTAGACAATCGTGTATCAGTGATCTGGAATTTCTTTTAGAGGCTGACTCCAAGGTGATTTTGCTCTTTCACTGTTATATTACATGATATAGGAGAAAAGTCTAGCTGTATACCAGTATCTACTGTAAAATTAATGCAGTGTTTTCTTTCCAGTTAGTTCAAAGATATTCTTTCCTTAATATCTTCATATGAATTTGTAACCACATTTTGAGTTTCCCACATATAGCCTGAAGACCACTTTTGCTAGCCAGGAAATAGCTGGTTTACCCCCATGTCAAATCTTGCCTCCAACCAAAAATAGCTTGTTTATTTTTTAACAAGGTTCCCACATGGCCAAGTTTTAATTCAGCCTATTATAAAGGGTATTTTTAATGACCTTTTATTATATTAGTTTTATAATATCCATATATTAATACCAGAATACCTACTTATTTTCTAATTGAATACAGGATTAATTCCATGCAGTAGTAAAGACGGAACAATAATAAAGGCAATATGTTAAAAGTTTTTAGCTTATAAATAGTATTTATTTTAAGGTGTTGTTCAGTCATTGCTGAAAGTATTGCTTTTCTATAACGTCTCAGAGGATACATCATGTGAAAACTGTACACATAGTCCAAACAGGCACAGTAATCTCATAATGCCAACACCTGCTCTGATGTCCCATTGTTGTTATTGTCCCAGTTTAACCAGGAAGCACATACCCAAGATCAAACCATAGAAAACAAAATATACCCATGACCAGCAAAAGAAATACAGTGTGTTAGTATCCAGTTGTTAAATTGAAATGTTCACAGACATGTTTCCATAACGGTGTGTCCACATCGTCAACTTTTCCTGCTGGAAGGGTTGTTTCTTTGTAGCTGCGGGTTCGTTTTCCCTCCAGGAGCCATTATCAACTGCAGCACTGAGGAACTGGCCATATGAGAAAATGAAAAAAAAAGCTTAAATATTTTTTCTTATGAAAAATTTATACAAAGTCCAGATTTTGCAACATTTCAAATACAGTAAAAATTTATAGGTTCTTTTAAGCTGAAAATATTTTTCCAACTGAAAATACTTTCATAGTCATGAAAATTTGAAATTCCTCAAGAACTGTATTTTTCATTGCCATGCAAATGCCTGAAAAAATAAGAAAATCTTTTAATAAATTTTTGTAAGTTCTGCTGTTGGCGTTTAAATGGTAGTTTAACAGTTTTTCCAGTTGCTGCTTTGAAGTGAAGAATAATTCTGGTAAGAGAAAGTGCCTTGGTAGGCACTCAACATTTCTAGACACTGATTTGTGCTTCTTTAGCCAAGGGATGATTCCAGCATGCATAATGTCTGATTCACTGATGTGTGTAACCTGCATGTAGGAAATAAGTTTTCAACAGAACTGATTTCAACTTTTCACTATTGCAAGCCACACATAGTGAAACCTTAGTCCACCACCAAGACGATGCCATGTTTTTTCAGGAGCTATTATCCCACTCTGAATAGGCATATTGATTTCAGAGGCATTTAAGAGGCAGAGAGCATTTATCCTTGATCAAACCAGTTGCTTAAATTTAATTATTGTCTTTCTCCTAAAAATGTGTAACCTAGCATGATGCAAAGTTAAATACCCAGTCCTCCTTTTTTATGTTAAATGTGTTCAATACTGTTGAGCCTTTCTTTCCCATGTTTGATCTATAAACAAATGAATATAAAATGAACTTAATAAATCACTAGTGACAGGTTCAAGAGAACCCTGCAGTTCTTTTTAACTGAATGCTAAATGAATATGGTTAAACATATAAAAGGAGTTTGGTAATGAGGGTGTATTATTGCTCTGAACTGTTTGCAACCTTTGCCATTCTTTTGTAAATTTTAATGAAAATCCAGTGCTGGCTTTGTCACATTGAAATCAGAACAATCAATTAAACTGCACTGAGTTTACCTTTATCTTGCTGGTGTTTACCTGTTTTATACGTGCTTCACTTTTTCTTAACTCAAGAGAAGCCAAATTTGAATACTTACATACCTTTTTTGAGACAGAACAACTCCTTCTTCTGTAAACAAACAGAGTGGGATCCAGCCCCAGATTAAATTACCTAAATTTGGCTCACCCTACAGGGCAATATGTCAAAGTTCCCATTTCAGTAAACGGAAACGTAGGCTCAAATCTGTTGCCTTCACAAAAGTCTGACCTGTCCTTCTTCCACCAGTCCTGTGGGAATAACTCAGATATTGTAGGGCATTTCACATATCTTTAGACGACAACAGGTAAATTAAGTTCCTAGGTCTCTCCCTAATGTAAAGAGAGTTTGAACACTGAGCACACATGCAAACATCCTCACATAAACGCCTCAATTTCATGTCACACATAGAAATTGATTCCTCTTTCTTAAGGTCAAAGTTGTTTCGCCTTGTATTTCAGTTAGTTCAGGATTGTTTTTCTTAAACTCCAGAATGTTCAGCATATCATATCTCTTAATATCTACAGATAAGAACCTTTTGAAATATAGATAATTGCTTTTTTTTTTTTTTTTTAATCTGTGATTGTTTCTTCAAACTTAGAAGTCCCGTGCCCAGTGTGGCTGTCTTATGTGATTAAATCTAGGCCCTCTTTCATCAAGCCTGAAAGAAATTTTCTTCTTTCAATGGTCATCTATATCACTCACCCTATTCATTATACTACTAAATAGAATATGCAGTCTCAAATTCCTGATCCTTCAGCCTAAACCAAGGTCAGTAGAATGACTACACAAGGCCATGAGCTGCTTTTGACAAAGATATTTCTCTTAAATATAATAACTGGATTCTACTTTCATACAGAAAGAGGTCAATATGCTCGGCATAGTCTTGCCTTTCTCATATTCCAAATGCTGAAAAAAAAGTATCTGCATTTTCTTCAGACAACATTTAAATCCTAATTAATTTTATTTCTTTTCTGCAGTTTTGAGCCTGGGCAAGCAGGATAGAAGAGAGCAAGTAATCTCTTGATTAGAAAAATGACTGTATAAACAACACATTCATCAAACAGGGAGCTCCATTTTCACCTCTACAGAATGTTCTTCTGATGATAAGGTACTAAGTCAAAAAGTAAAATTTATGGTGATTAATCGCCATGAAATCTTCCTTAAGGTAGAGCTGTTCTCATTGAACTTTCTTATCTATGTATTATCTTTCCTCTCAAACCTGATTCCTTCCAACTGTTACCTTGCTGTGCTACCATGTAGTTCCAAGAAGGGCTCTTTGTTATAGAAAAGTATTTCAGCATTGGACAGAATCTACGCAAGTTGCCTTCACAGTCTTCTGTATTAGCTACATCATACTTTGCTGTCTCTCTTTATGGCTAAAACTCCACTTTAAACAACTCCCATATGAGCATTTCTTTACAAATATTAAGTCACAACCAACTGTTAAACAGGTTATTGTAGTTTTAGGAATAAGTAATGTTACAAAGATCCAGAAAGTTGCCTCTCTTTCTAAACACTGATAGCTGACAGAAAAGCTTCTCATATGTAACTTTCCTGTATTCCAGGGGGAAAAAAGGACTTGTAAACTGAACAAGAATATTTTTCAATAGAAGCACTAACAAAGCATGGCTTCATTTGGCTGAGCATTTCATATCTGAACTGTGATGTTACATTTTCCTGTGTCAAGTTTTCTATATTCTCCCATTACAGCATTTTAAGCTTTCTTCTGCACTCCTTTCTGGGATTCTGCCAGTTTTGTGCATACTAATGTAGCCAGTTAATAGGAAGTGCTGATTGCCTGTCTGACCTCTGCTCTTGGCCTCTTTGTGAACCCTACAAAACACTTCACCTCTCAGATGCTGGTTTGTCAAACCAATGAGTGTGGCCCTGTACAAGCTTTCTGTGGAAATTTAATGTTTTTCCAGATGCCCTCCTCTGACAAATCTGGTAAATGTTCAATAGCATTCCAAAATCTGAAGGTGAGGAAAGGAAGGGAGCAAATGGATAGGAATGCATCTTTACATTCTGATACATAATAATTACTGCTGCATAATCCTTCTTTTCTTTGGATTCTAAAATTAATCTTTACAATGTCACATTTTTCAGAAAAAGATGTGAAATGTAACAGCGGCTAACCTTTTAATCTATATTGGACCAGCTCATATCTCTAAGGAAACTTATTTTCCTTCCTTCACTTCTCTAGAGGAACTATTTAGCAGCTCAGCATCCAGTTTTATTTATGAATACACTTAACTCTTTCAGGTTACGTACATAAGAAATGTAAGTGTACCAACTAAATTTGGCATTGGGTCCAATATTCCCTGACTATGACTTATTTTTTTGGCCCTATATGAAGCTGATGTAAAATGGTAACAA
Source organism: Charadrius vociferus (assembly GCF_000708025.1). Classification (NCBI taxonomy): domain Eukaryota; kingdom Metazoa; phylum Chordata; class Aves; order Charadriiformes; family Charadriidae; genus Charadrius; species Charadrius vociferus. Next base: position 4,703,718 of record NW_009647572.1, on the reverse strand, counting down.
ATCAGAATCTTAGTACTGGACACTAACTTTTCTCTTATTTTTTGAAATTATATAGCTGCACAGCTAGAAATGCATTTTTATCTTGACTCATCTTTGCTGCAAAAATATATCCATATATATACATATTTGTCTTGCAGCAATAGCTTACATCAACCTGTTGAATATTTGGGAGCAGCAGTAGAACATGTTAACATGTTCTGAAACACCTTTATTTACAATTATTTTTGAAAGGCTCAGTGGTCTATTGGGACAATTTCAATTCCCAAAGATTCATTTGAATGTAAATTGGAGTAAAATGAATGTCTTTAAAGGCAGAAATATACACATATTTCACAACTCACTATTATAATTTCTAGCATACACAATGTCAAGGTAAAAAAGCATGAATCTAAAAGTGTATTAAATTCTTTCTCACCCCTTTGTGTGTGATTTGCTTTGAATTTTCAGGAAAAATGCTGGTTTTCTTCACTGAATCTGAGCTCTTTTAAAATGCTTCCTTTATGAATAATTATTTCAATACTCACTTGGCACTAACGCAATGTTTATTTTCACTGGAAGCAGAAATGATTTTTTTTAATCAGGAAATTACATATTGTCACTTTGATCTTTCTAAAGAACTTAGACCCACTGACAGTGATTACTGTAGATCTGCACGGTTGTAGTATTTGGAACTCATAATTGCTTTTCATGGTTAAGAGAAAATAAATGAACTGCAAGTGCAATACAAAAAGAAGAATGTCATTCAGTCTTTAACACCTTCTTGCCCCTGTAAAGAAAAACAAGAGGATCTCAGCTAGGCATTTCCAAAATCTTGTCTGGGCAAAGCATAAAGGATTGTGCCTAGTACAGTGTGAATTTAAAAAGTTTTTCATGTTAATCTTTTACTGATGAATAAGTTGTTGAATTTACTAAGCTTAGGATGTATAAATAAGTTAATTATAGTATAAATATGTATCTGTGAATTAAAACTTACCATGTATTATACTCCTGGAATTGTTAGTCATGTTCTCTAATTCCTTGGGTGCCTAACCAGGTGATTCTAAAATTATTCATTAATTTGGAAAATAAAGTAGCTTTTCTTATGAAAGTCCTGTAGTAAAAATCCATCATTCAGTGTTCTGAAAAACTCCCTGAGTTACCAAGCAGAAGCAATATCATGTGATTCATGTGACTAACCACATCGTATGAAAAATGAGCAGTAAATGGCTGAAGCAAACAGTTGGCCAGAATTCATATGCTAAAAGGTAGAAGTTGAATACATTGAGTTAGAGTAGCATTTTGCAGTTATAACAGATCACTGTAAGCAAGCAATATGACAGAAAGCAACATTATGTAAATGGAAGTAATGTTAATTAACTATCTTTTGGAAGAATTCCAAAATTGCAATTGTAATACTTTAAGCATACAATAGGTGAGATGTCTGCTGTTGCATAGAGAAGCCAACTTTAATTTCTATCCAACTGTTAGTGTTGGGTTCAATTTGAATCAATAAACATTAACAGCAAGATCATTTAGATAATCCTCAGTTGCTGGAAAAGGCCTCTAATTTTCAGATGAGCTATAGTTAGTTTCAATAGCGGTGTATCTGTAAATTTACTTTTCTTGCCAGTATCTTCTCTGTTGCAGATACTCAACAAAGATCTGATGTTTATCATAACTAAATAAGGTAAGTAGTTCTTAAATAATTATTCAACCTACTGGAGTTGACATAGCTGAAATACACAGTCAGCACAGCAATAAAACTGGGTACGATTTTATCGTAAACTCCAAATCTGTCATTTTGCTACATGAGTAATGCAAACACAAATTGAAGATATAACAAAGACTTTGGTAAATACGGTGAGGACAAAAACCTTTTCTTAGATTGCTGTCAACACAGTCTCTAAAAAAAATGAAAATATTGTTGTCCTTCAACAATAACCATTGAAAACTTTTGCAAATTTCAACCAAAAGGAATGGAGGGATAGAGAACAGCAGCTCTGACTGACTGAGAGGTCACAGGAAGATTTTTTACCCTCTACAGCATGACAGAATCCATACAGAGGATAAATTCTTCAGCAATGGGAAATGCTCCTGTCCCAGATACCAGTCTGTGCCATTCAATCATAAGCCACAGCAGTGCTGGAAATCAAACTTCTTGGAGATCAGGAGATCATTTATTTTACTGTATTTTTTAGTTTTATCATGTGCTCTTGTGCTTAAATTTTTCACTCTTTCTTTGAGTTAGTGGTCATCTTTGATGCTTGTTACCTGCCTCTGCTATCTAATAACCTAAACTGAAAAAAAAATGCCAACCCAACAATTGCTTAGCTTTTTCCACAGAAAAGATGTACAAGAAAAAAAAAAAAAAAAAGATTCTGGCTTAGCTTCTGTTCAGGAAGAACAAGCAAAGTTTCCAAATATGCTTGAACAAAACAGGTCTTTCTAGAGATTATAATAGTCAGCATAACTAGGTAAGTTATCTTGAAGCTTCTTTTACCAGTCTGACAAACAAAGGGCTGTGTGGCTTTACTGTGGTAGTAATAGTGATTCATCAGATGAGAATCAGATACATAGCAGGATTCAGCTACGTACATGCTACTTCACATATGGTTTTTCACGTGAATGAGAACGTCTTCAAGAAAGAACATATATGCCTTCATGAGTCTGAAGAGATGGGATGTCAAAGAAGTGGAACAATTACCTTTTTCAAGCTGCGTTCTGCTTGAGAAACAGGAGAGACTAGAGTTGGTCTTCACCTTCTTCTGCAATGATATAAGGAATATAAGAACTACCTCCTACTAAAGGTTGCAGAGTTCAACAGTCTCAGGAGATACTTTTTCTCCCTATGGTTCTTTTTTTACCAAGAACGATCCTTTTTTCCAGACTTTACTTTTTCCCTTTCTTCTGTCTTTCCATTATTCATTTCTGGATATTGCTTCTTTATATTGAGACAATTGTAGATATCTAAGGGAAGTCTAATGACCCATGACCATATTTGATTTGTACAACAAAATCATTTGTCCCATATCATAAAAACTGGAGTGTAATGCAAATAAAGTAAACCAGATAAACTCCTCTGTTTTGTACATATGGGACATGGCTAAATGCTCAAGTTACATAAATTCTGCTAACCCATATTTCTCTCAATTGCATCACTGCTTCCTCATGAGAATTAACCTAAATCTGGAGTAAAATAAGTCTACTAACAAAGTAGGCACATTCACATCAGTCTTTTTGAGTCAAATAGCAAATAAAATAAATCAAAACAGAGCTAAAAATTCCAGTAAATATGAAGCTTAAGGAAAGTTACAAATTCCTGTGCCAGACTGAAGACTATCTGTCTGCTTCTCCCACATAAAACTCTGTATGGAAAAAACTCTGTTGGTAACAATGATATATAAACCATCCTCTGAAGCAAAAAGATGACATTTAAGTTGTCTCCCAGTGAAAACATTTCAAGAGTTAACACCCCAGCATGATCTTTCATCTCTTACTACTGCCTGGTTGCTTTCAGCAGAGTGAACACAGCATCAGTTCATACTCACTTCATGTTTAGGAGGTTTCCTTCCCAATTCCCAGGGCTGGAATGTGGAATTGAAGAGAAACAGTGAACTAGGTTGTTAAATGTAAGCTTGACATTTCTAGATGGTGATAAAATGCACTGTAGAAGGTGGATAGCCACTTCCTCTTCTCCCCCGAGATCTGTGACTGAAGTACAAGGAGAATAATCTTACTTCAAACAACCCATATTTTCCCTTGACTCAGCATCAATATTGGAAAGAAGAGATTTTCTTTTTTTAAAAAAAAGTATAATTTAGAGAAATCAGTTGTCAAAATACTGCATTTTTTTGCCTATATCTCTTACAAAATACAGACTTTCTCCCCTTTCCTTTAGTAGTAATGAAGTACCTTCGATTTAAAATTCAGAAAGGAAAAACACTGTCATGAATAAGTTCTCTTGCTCAGTTTTCCTAGAAGCTGGATGCCATGTGCTGGATTGTGTCTCACTCACATCTATTTTTATATTAATTACTCTTACTGATTTAAAATTCACTTATTTTCCAAGCTTGAATTTATCCAAGTTCAGCTTCCAAGTGTTGGAGATTTTTATGCCTTTGTCTGCAAGACTGAACAACCCCACTCACATCTCTCTTACTTGAATGAGCACCTGTATTCTGACTAAATCACCTTTTAACCATCTCTGCAGATATGCTGGGTTGATCGAGCTTTTTAAGCCTCAAATAATAAGATGGGTTTTCTGACTCCCAGAGCGTTTTTATGTCCCTTTGAACTATCTTGGGTATTTCCATATTGGTCTGGACATGGACACGGGAAGTAGACGCATCCTTGCAGAGGCCTTTCTGTTTCTCGCATACTAAGTCAAAATAATTTCCCTACTTTAACTTGACAGTCTTCTTTTATGCATTCATGGACAGTATTTGCCCTTTTGCTCCAGTATGAGACTGAAAGGTCACGCTAAGGCGGTTCTGTGATGATTTCAAGTCATTTTCTGAATTACTGTTTTCTGAGGTAGTCTCCTCAGTAGTCTCCTCTGTAGATGTAGATGTAGTTCTTTGTTCCCTTTGATGTTGCCCTTACTGAAGTGTGTTAAAATAATTTTTGTTAGATTGTAACTATTTGTTTCAGAGTAACTCAGATAGCCAATCACTTGTCCTCATCATTAGTTACAATTCCACTCCAAATATATCTGTCATAGGGTTCATAACTGTCTAATATAGACAATTAATAAAAATGTTCTGTCTATGGAAATCCAGTAGAAACAGCACCACTTACTGCTCTCTATTGACCTAAAAATAACCTGTATGGTCAGTCTGTAAGCTGTTTTAAGCCATTTGTAATGTGCTATGTTCATTTGCTACAAGGTTTTAATTAAGACATGATACAATACTAAACTAAAGATCACTTTATCAAAGCAGAAGATTTTACCAGCCTGAGCTCCATTATTGATAATAAATAAATAAATAACAGAAAAATTGTTATAAAACAGAATCCAGTATAATTTGTTGGATGTCTACTCTACTTTTAGTTACTGATAAGACTGCAGACTTTGCATCATATTTGTCTGATCTCTTTGTTGATAAAAAGATAACTTTACCCAGTAGAACTTAACAGGGAAAAGAGGTTACTGGTGTTACTAGAACAAGACTTCCTGCTACCCTGTAAATTCATTTATCTATGCAGTCAAAATTGAAGTGAAGTTGTCGTGGATTCAGTCCAGTGTCATTGTCAAATAGAAAGAAAAAGCCCATAGCAGCATATCGCTAACAGGAGAAAGTACGCCAGAGCAACAGGTAAGCCAACTTGGCAGTTCAGAAAGTGTATGAAGTAGCCCCATGAAAATTCTGCAGGACCGTAGCCAAAAAAAGTCTCATGGATTTTTAGGTGCCAAACTATCGGTGACTAGATACTAAAAAATAACCTACGTCAAATCAAAACAAAATCAGCCTACTCTTAATAATCTTACACACACAAACACACACACACACACAAACACCCACAACCTGCTGGAGAGTTTCTGAACACAGCAATGCAGATAAGCACATTTAGATACTGGTGTCCCAGGTGTTCTCATGAACATGGCCCTTGGAAAGCACATACTGCCTGACAATTGTTTAGTGACTCAGCTAGAGGCATAGGGATCAAATATGTAAGTTCCCGTTACTTGTTCTCTGTCTATTCAGGACATGAGTTTTGAGTATTATATAGCGTATAATGAAAAGGCAGAAGGATTTAACTCACTTGAGTAATCCTATTTCCTAACATTCATTATCAGTAACTTCACAGCTGCTGTATGGCTTACTTATTAAAATAAAAATTAGGAGGAGAAATCTGTTGATGTCAGATTTATTCAGAGTGGCAAGACTTACCACCTGACATATCTAGGTAATTAGAAGGGGGCTTTAGCAGAAGGTTAGAGCTCAAATATTACATAGGGGTTATTGCTTGTCACGCCGAATTGAGTCTTGGCCAGCGTAAGGAATTTTTCTGGTAATATACTGCACTGACATTATGCAGAGATGTTTGAATAGTTTCTCTCTTTAGAGTCTTCATTTTTTTCTCCAGATAATCACCTTCCTTCATACTGTTGTCTCTGAATCGCCAGCTCAGTGACTCATCCTTAACTAGGAAAGAACACGGGTGAATGGTTAAACAGAACCACGCGTCTTTCAGGGGGAGCATGTAGGTGAGGGCAAATTTCTCAACAGAGATGATATCGAGCACATGCTTATATATTTTACTAATTTGAGAGAGGCATCAGCAGTGATGTATTTTTTTCTTCCTTTATTCTGTTTTTCTTTTTTCTGAGAAAGATTGTTTTTTAAAAATGGGCATTCCAGAGCATACCTACCTAGTAGTCCTTCAGGAAGAAAGAAGAAAGAAGTCTGGATTGGTTTGGAATGCGCTTCCTTGTTGTGTACTGCTCCCCTTTCTGGGAGTGATGTCCCAAAGAATAGAGGTCTTCCAGCTGTCTTGTTTGGCATAAATCGGATGGCCAAGAGGTACTTATATAACGAAGATAATTCCAAATGCTACATTTGTGCCTGCCTCATCCTGGTGTGGGCTGGAAACCCATTCTATCCAACAAGGCAAATCAGGGTTATACACAGATACCTAAAGCTGCAAGAGTTATTCTGGTAGCCCTAGACTCAGTGAATCAACTGTACCCCCATTTCCAACCAATGTGTCTCTTGAGCAACTTTACACCCATTGTATTGGTCAGAAATGCTCAGGTCAGGGGACACCTATTCATGAGCTCTCTGTACCACTGTAAATGAGAATTGCACTGGTACTTGGTCCAAATAGTCTGGAAAGAAGACAAAATCACTCATCTTCTCCACTGCACTACCCACAGGTAAGCAGAGTGGGTCCAGGACTGGGGAATGATTATAGAAATAGTAGTGGAATCGACAACAGAAAAGCGAGGCCATGGTGTTTGGTGTGCAATCCTAAATGTCTATATTGACAAAACTGGGGAGGCAGGGACAGAACATTTGCAGGAAGAGCAGTCTCTAGTCATACTGGAGATGATATCTTCTCTAAACACAGTCCTATGCATGGCTTTGGGTGAAAGGCTATTTAGCCTGAGGCATTTGTCACCAGTCTTTGCATTAACACACAAGCCAGTGAACTGGGTGCAACAAAGTACCCCTTATGCCCTGTGGTAGTCAAGCTTACCTTTCATCCTTATCTGACAGGCAGGTGCCATTCTATCTGTTTGTATTCAACCGGCTCACTTACTGATGTTTTCAAAATAAAGCTTATAGTTGATAGGAACATCATCTCTGATATTCAACTAATCAGAAAACTGGGTGATAATGCTTTCATACTGATTTCCTTCCTCCAGAATAGCAGAGCATTTGTCATCAGCAGGATTAAGACATGTTGTTTTAAAAAATATGAAACTTACACTATAATCTTATTTCTCCAGATAAGCATCTAATTCTTACTGTAAAAGAGAAGAAAAATATTAAACAAGAAAGCATTTTGTTGTTTTATAGAGTGAACAGTATAACAGAGGTGGACTGGGTATGGTAATAGAATTTTCCACAATACACAATTCCTGTATCTCCCCTGTGGTTCTATATAAGCATTATTACAAAAATGTTTCAGAAGACAAAAAAAGAGAGTGATTATGAAAAGTGAATTAGCAATAATTTGGACAGCCAGCTGTTTCGGTTTAACGTGCATGCCGGTTTTTGAGACATTCCTTCTGGTTTATTTGAACATACTTAGTTTGCCAAACTGTCAGATGTTTGCAGTGTAGCATACAACAGAAACTAACTGAGTGCTGTGAGTGTTTTTGGACTGTAGTTCAGCATGCTCACAGCTGACCCACAGCATGCAGCTTCTGATACAGATTTAAAAGGCTTTAAGACTTAAAGTCTGAAAAGCATTCCTTAAAAGGAAGGAATTTATCTGTTTTTAGGCTCTTTGTTGACACTGCTGTTTGGCACACAAAATTAAGGGGTTTGAATTAGCAAGGTTTGGAGTGGAGGAGTGGGAAAGGTTATACAGTGTTTTTCAAACTTGCATTCTTCACAAATAATCGTTCCAACGTATTCTTTTCCCAGCCCTGCACATTCGTAAGTGTTGGGAGTTGTCCTGGTTCGAGGACCATGGCAGGAGTAATGCTTTTTTGGTATAAATCTTCTGATCGGGTCAATTGGGGCTTGTTTCCAAATAGCATAAATAAAAGTTACATGGAAATGCTCCTTAACATGACTTTTTTCTGGTCCAAACAGAAATGGGCACCATCTGCCACAGCAGAAAACAAGACAGATGTTGGAGAGGTGGTTTGGGTTTTTTTTTAACTGTATTTGTTCAGGACTTTTCAGAGTCCATTTAGTACACTCCATTTAGAAAAGTCTTTTTAATTCAAAGACAGAAACAGTGATATTGTTCCTAAAATGAAATTATAAGTGATACAGAAATACATATTTGAGTGGAAGGGCAAAGAGAGCAATGCTTTACTGATAATTTCCCTTTCTACTCCCACACAGTACCTCAGAAACTTATTATTACATTTCCATACTCCTACCAACACACATGATCTCACAAACCAGACATGCAAAAATAAATGTGTTCATATACACATATCTTTCATACATTTAAAGTAGACTTCCCCTGAGCAAAAATGAACATTAAGAAGTAGGTTGGTTGCAAATTGGTAAACTTGGATATCTTCAGATTCAGATATATCTTTTTTTTATTAGTAGAAGAGTTCAATTTTCAAGTATAATGCAAATCTAATGCAGAGCTGGATCTATATAGCGGCCAGTGAAAAAATATGAGCTTGGAAGATCTTAGGTGTCATGTAAGTGTCCTGGCTAAGATGTCCAACTCTTAGAGTTGCTGAACATTGTATGTATATTCCTGTTCAGCCTCGAAAGACAGAACTTAGTATCTTCTTTGTGGACTTCAGTGACAAATGAACCGAACATGCTTCGATGCCAACAAAGGGAATATTACAAAAGATGGTCCACTACTCAGTAATGCAGGAGGACATGGTATATATTGCAATATAGGGAGCATCTCTGCCCTTTGTCCCCTAATGCATGCACTGGAATCAAAGGAGATGCCAGATGGTAAGTATGGTCCATTCCATGTCTCCACATCTTTCCAGTATAATTTTTTTTTTTCTTTTCTAATTTTAAGTAAAGGAGTATACACCCTACAGCACATAAGCTTAAACAACATTACAGTGGGAGACCTAACAATGACAGATGAGCGTGAAATGCGAGAAAAGAAGATGTTGAAAACATGCTCATGAATCAGAGAGGAAAGACTGACTTCAGGAAAATCAAAAGCTGACACAAGGAGAAAAGCTAATTAGAAAGATATTTTCAGTGAGAAACGGAACCTTGGAAATCATTCCTGTCAGTAGCATTTAAACTTACATTAAATTAAACTTTCGTTTTTACTGTAAAATGTCAAGAATAAACAATAAATCTCACAACGCAATATTAACTTCCATAAGTGGTTGCATTACTTTGCAAAAAAAAATAATAATCAATTGTTCCTTCTAAATAGTCTAGTATAATTGTGACTGGAACAATGAATTTATTTGTAGGCTTCTCATTAACAGAGCAATGAAGTGCATAGAATTTAGTCTCTTGAATTATCAGAATACTCATCAATAAATGGGAAGATTCATATGTAGATTTCTATAAATACAATTTTTTCAATAAAAAAAATTTGAAAAAGCTTCTTGTACTAGATTTTCTTTATAATGTTAGGAAAAAAATCCGGATTACACATTTTTGATGTTTCAAGGTATTTCCAGAATATTTCTTTATTACTGTGACCATGGTGATACCTGTGCTGATTTAGTTCGTTTTACCCCTTGGAGCTAAAATCTATAAGAATAATTTATCAACAAAGCTGACAGTCACAGAGTAAACTTCCTCCAGTATGGCACAAAGGCAGGCAAGCAAGCAAGATATAACAGGATACAATTTAGGACAATCATAGGGTTTAGCTATGCACAAAAGCAATGTTACAATCAAATGAATTTCTGACAAAGATGTAGGCCAGAGAAAAAGTTAATTTCACCTTTTAGAAAGCTCAGAATTTGAGAATGTGGTTAAAGTATAGACTTCAGACCAAATCATAATTGCCTGCATAAATAACTTCATTGAGTTAGAAGTTTTTCCTCCATGCTCCTAAATTTTCCTTAAGCCATCAATCCAAAGCATACTGACACCCTAAAAAGATAAATAAATTATATCTATATTTATTTTAATTGTATTATGCATTTTCTAACTAAACTGAACCAAGGAAAGTAATTTGGGGAATTTTTTAAAAGAAAAATAGATATTTAACTTGGAGAAAATATAGAATACCCTTGGAAAGGGGGTATACTCAAATTAAGACCCTCCTAACATTTTTCTAATTTCAGTGCTATTTGGAATTTACATATATATAGGACTATAAATACTAAATTAGTGCCTTATGTAGCTATATTTTGACATGTAGATTGGAAGTTATAGCAGCTAAACAGTCCTGATAACTAACGAAGATAATGCAAAAGCAGTTCATGTGGAGACAAAATAATTACTATATGTTAGGTTTTTTAATATTTTTAATTTCAAACAAGCACATGAATCCTCAATGGAAGTTTACTTCAGAACCACACAGTGAAAAATAGTAATTGGTTTGATTTTGGAGCAATGAGAAAGCTCTTCATTTTGAAAGTCTACTTTTTCTTGATTATTGTAAAATTTACCAAACCTTTTCCAGCAACAATTTAAGACTAGATCCCCAAAGAAAAATTGGATCTATACATACTAGGAACCCAGCTGCAACATTAACTGCTCATATCTGCAGTCAATACCCTTGAAAACTACTGCTTATGTTCAGTACCCCTAACTATCTCCTGACAGGAAATTCCTAAGTTACCAGCAGGCCAAAAGTCACCAAGATTGTGGAAACATGGCAAACATCTCTTGGTTGTAATTGTACTAAGTAGCTTGAAGCCTATTTCACGCATGAGGTGAGTTGGGTCCTAGGCTGGTAAGCTCAGTTAAATATTAAAATGTGAAAGATCCTTTAGGACATGCTCCAGTACAGGACTTGGCCTCCTTAAAATTTAACATTGTAACACCTAACTTTAGGTGACTGTCATCTGGATGGGAATGCATACCCTACGTTAGACGTCTATAAGAATTTTATATTCATTAACGACAAGTTAAACATTATATATTGTGTCTGTCAGCTGCTTTTGTGACCGTTGCATAACAAGAAATGCATACTAGAAGTTGATGTGAAACGATTCACAAATTCAAAATCTATGGAGTACACTAGTCTTGTAAAGCCTTACACATTGATTCTCAAAAGTTTTGCAAGAACGTATGCTAGTACTTACTACTGACAGGTAGAGATTCAATGAAGTCGTGATACATCTCAAGAAGTATAAGAGGCTTCTAATAGTCTCTCACACATGCTGCTGTACATAGTAACGTAAAAAGAACTGTGAACAGTCATTGACTTGTGTGTAGCTCTTAGTTCAGCTTAACTCCACACAATTACTGAAATGTGAGTGTACTATAACTCCCTAGAGCTTTTCATCCTCCTGATCACTATACCTGTCTATCTATCATGAAGAGCATGAGCTGCGTCCTGTGTTTGTGCAAAACAACACAGTGCAAACTAATTTTTGTTGTTTTTTCTAGGTAGTATCATCATACAAGTTAAAACATTGCCCTGAAGTAGACCTTTTGTTGTAAGGTTAAATTCTGTGTTGATAGCACCAAAAGAGGAAAAAAATAGATGAAAAAAAACATCTCCAGTTGTTGATTTTAAACCAAAGTTGATCAAGCAAACTGCCTTTTTTTGGGGGGGGGGGTTGTTTGTTTGTTTGTTTGTTTGTTTAATTTCCATGTGAATTTCTGAATATCACTGATGGCTGAAGAAAGGCTAGCTATCAAGCTCATCAGGTCACAATGTGCAGGGTCCCCATGACCTGCAAAAGCAGCCAGTCTGGTCTCTCCTGGGGCTGGTTACTTCTGGGCTTTCGTGTATCAACCTGATTTACTTTTGGTGCAAGGCTTCACTGCAGATTTTAGGTTCCTCAGATCCAGTACAGAGTCTATGGTGGTTCTTTCAGGCATCTGTCAAGCTCACTCTTTTAAAGAATACATTTTAGGGTTAATTACTATTTTTTTAAAAATTGTGTTTTGGCAGAAAATGTCTACTCAGCTTTAAACTACACTTTATGGTTTCTTAGAATTTCTTACCAAAATTCTGTGCACATACTAAATTTACTCACCAAAGGTATTCACAAGTTCCAAAGGGTACAGATGAGCATAGGTATCATTTTGAGGAACATGTTTTGTACAAAGAAAATGCATTTCCATTTTGTGCTAACCAAAACATATAAAAATATCCAGGAAAAATAGCAGCAAATCACACACAATCACAGAATCACAGAAAGGCAGCGGTTGGAAGGAACCTCTGGAGGTCATCTAGTCCAACCCCCCTGCCAAAGCAGGTTCACCTAGAGCAGGTTGGACAGGAATGCATCCAGGCAGGTTTTGAATATCTCCAGAGACTGAGACTCCACAACCCTTCTCGGCAGCCTGTTCCAGTGCTCTGTCACCCTTGGAGTAAAGAAGATTTTCCTCATGTTCAGATGGAATTTCCTGTGTTCCAGTTTGTGCCTGTTGCCTCTTGTCTTGTCACTGGGCACCACTGAAAAGAGTCTGGTGCCATTCTCTTGATGCTTGCCCTTTAGATATTTACAAGCATTGATGAGATCCCCTCTCAATCTTCTCTTCTCCAGGCTAAACAGACCCACGTCTCTCAGCCTTTCCTTATAAGAGAGGTACTCCATTCCCCTGATCATCTTCGTAGCCTTCCACTGGACTCTTTCCAGTAGTTCCTTGTTTTTCTTGAACTGGGTAGTCCAAAACTGGACACCATACTCCAGATGCGGCCTCACCAGGGCAGAGTAGAGGGGGAAGATGACCTCCCTTGACCTGCTGGCCATGCTTTTTTAAATCCACCCTAGGAGACCATTGGCCTTCTTGGCCACCAGGGCACATTGCTGCCTCATGATCAACTCGTTGTCCACCAGCACTCCTGGGTCCCTCTCAGCAGAGCTGCTATGCAGCAGGTCAACCCCAACCTATACCGATACATAGGTATATTCCTGCCTAGATGCAGGTTGACAATTTGGTATTTCACAAAAAATGTACTCTCAATTGATGGTATAACTTGCTTTGTCTATAGTGTAATTTACATCATTATACAAAAATAAATTAAAAAGTCTCTCTCTGTGAAACAAGATCTCCAGATCAGAAATTATGTCTGCAACTGTGTTTGCACAGCATGGAATAGGAAAAAATTTTGAACATGACCCATGTTCTGTTGTTTAATAATCTTAAATTAATTTCTACTGAGATCACCGAATAGAAAACAGGATTGATACTTATACCACACCACTGCAATTGTCTGGTTCACAAGCACAATCCAAAGTACTTTCCTGCTTCTCCGGCTGTGCATTCCTCTGAGTGTTACACAGGGAGCTGGTGGAGGACAAGCGAGTCATTCATGAAAAACACAAGAAGCAGCTTTAAATATAGTCAGTGTTTCAGAATAGCATAAAGGTGACTCAACCCAGCCTTAGCTCTGTGCTCAAGGTTTGTTTCATTATAATTGATCTCAAGGAAAGAATATGGATGAGATTTAGGGTCTAGATAGCTAGATAAAGCATATCAAAGAGACAATGTTGCCTCTTCTTGCTATGTTGAAAGAAAACTGAGAGATTCAGAGGTCATATCCCACAAGATAAACCAATTTTATGCTTGTATGAGGCTTAGGCCTGAAGCATAAACCCTGGGATTCATTGGGAACCTTGTAACTGATTTCAGCAAGGTGGGTGACTAAATCTTATATTAACATCTTAAGTTTTAATTCCACCTATGAAATATTAGTGCAACTGTTGCTTCAATGGTGGCAAAAATGACATTTGTTGAAAATGAACCAAATTCCACACAGAATTTGCTTTTTTATTCAATTAAACCTAACTTTTTTTAACTATTTGTTTAGTAACTAGCATATAATCAGTTTGGAAGTAATGTTTAAATAAATTAGAAGTAGTTGAACAGTCTTGCTAGAAGTCAGGTACAGAATCTGTAAATTAAGGGGATGACAAATTGGTTCTATTTTTCTCTTCTAAGGGTATAAATAGCGTATTTTTATTTCTTGTTTAAAATCCCAATAATCTTCAGTATCTGAAAACTACGTATATTAAGTGATTAATATTTTAATTAGAAATAATGTAGTAAGTCAAGACTTGATGTACAAGTTTGGGTTCTAGCAAATAGTCCATATTACACATTCTTAAAGTGATGAAAGCTAATCTTTATTTCTTTTGAAGTAATTGCAATTTCCCACCATAAATTTTGGGATTTTTAACTTCATCCATAAAATCAAAAAAGACTTTATTCCTTCTCAGTTGCTGGGTAGACATAACCCACATACTGAATTTGCAAAGGATAATACACTGTAGAAAAGCAAATTTAATTTCTTCTTGTATTGTTTGCCCTCACTGGAGAGAAAGGTGAAAAATATTCCACTTATAGTGGTCAGTTTACTGCTGTTAATTAAAAAAAAAAGATTTTAAAAAGTCTGATAATTCAAGGAACATATTTAAATAATTAAAAAATAAACAATTTAGTCAAAAGCCTGTACATGGAAGAAATATGAAATAAAGTATTTTAAACATATGTTTATAAACAGTTTTGAAAATAGTTACTCTGTACTTCATGAAAAATGGGATTTTAACTGTCACTGCGTGAAACTGAGGGGAAATTTATTCCTGGTTTGCTTTGTAACCTAGGAAAACCCATGGGAACTTGCCATTTTGTTGTTTAACTGGCCCCATCAGTAGGTGTAATAGCACCTCCTGAACTCACAGTAGTGCTGCAGATGTTAGCTCTTGATATTTGGCAGCTGTCGCAAGAGTCTCAGTAACACTAGTAGTACCTGTGCCAACAGAGTTCACACATGTTCTGGTGGTCCACCTTAAGAAATGAGCATATAGTCATCGGTCTTTGGACAGGAACCACGGCAGAACATGCAGCCATGGCCATGAATTAGGATGTGTTGATATGTGCCATTTCACAGGGTCAAGTCCTCCCCTCTTCCTTTTACCACTGATGAGACTATTTTGCACGTGACTGTTCTGTGCTGTAGGTTATGAGATTTTAATGATATAGACATGGGTCGTGGACTGCTCCTTATTCTAGTGTCAAAGACTCATCATATTTTATTCACTAACATAGATGTAGCCTTCAGGACTGTTTGTGATCACTAATGCATCTTAAACCGAGCTGCGTATGGCCTGACACCAACTAAAGCATTTACTTATTTCTGCTTACACAGAGTCTGATGCTGCTTTACTATGTACCGTTTTTATGTGGCTTCAGTGAAGTCAGTAGGGACTGACAAGCAAGCAGAGATCTTTGTATCCTGAGAGAGGAATTTAGGCAAGCAAATGTGATACAGAAGGGAATTCTTCCATAACCCCATTTACTGGGCATCATGAAGGTTCAAAATTAGTGAATGATCTTGGCAGGTGAACTCCCAGACTATCAGACAGCCACTGGTATTTCAGCTCCCAGTGGCTAGTCTCATTACACTCCGTTCATTTCTGCAGAGGATTATTTCATTATGGAGGGTTCCCCGGAGTACACATTCTCACTCACATGCCCTTGCAGAATGAAAATGGTAGCCAGATGCAAGGTGAAGCTCCTGAGGCCCTTGCCACCTGTCACACCGTCCCCAGTTTAGCCTTTTTTTCCAACTGTAATCATTATTAAGCAGCCAGGGACATTTTACGGACTTTTCATCACAAAGGCATTTATATCTACCTTACATTACTAAGTACTTCTATATTAAGAAGAAAAGAAATAAAACAATTCTGTGAAATATTGTGCTACTGTCCAAGGGATTCATGGTGCAGAACAGAGTTCAGAGTAGAGTGATGCTCGCAGGTGTTTTAAATCTCAAAACATCTTGGTGACTACAGGAATGCTACCTTTTTCTGTAGACTATGGAAATAAGTATCATATAAATAAACACAGTCTGGCTACAGAACTTACCCATTTAAAGTGTTTTACCCAAATATTTCAGAGAAACAAGCAACAGAAATCAACATTTTAGGATCCCAGGGCTAGGGCAGAGGGGCTGTCCCTTGTGGGTAGATGAGTTGGTAGCCAGCAGCCCTTGCCGGGAAGAGGTGGGGGTGGGGGTGTCCAAGGGAGTCTGATGAGGGTCACTGGGGCTTCTTGGTGCTCTCAGGGCCCTGACACCTCAAAAAATGCATAAAAACATTCCTCTCATATATTACTGGCATATACTCCTAAAGAGGGGAGTTTGGGTTCTGGTATACTGGAGCAATACTCAATTATATGTAGCAACACACACTGATAAACTTCTAGAGGTTTTGAAATCTAAGAAAACATTGGAATTAATTGAAAATATGTCTCATGGATTAGTTAGTTGGCCTCCAGAAGCGAGGACCGAATTTCTGCTTTCTGTGGGAACCTATGTAGCAGAATAGAAGTTGTGGTACGTACTAAGAAATCTCTTTACCACTGATAGATATGTTATATTTGCCTCTCTTTCCTCCAGCACAAGCTGCCTTGTGTATATATGATAATAGGATTAATTTTGTCTATCTAAAACTGTTTGAAAGAAGCTTTCAAGTCTCAGAGAGCCTACAAGGCCCTCTGCATATCTGTTATATAGAGAGATATATCATAGACTCACAGAATAGTTTGGGTTGGAAGGGACCTTTAAAGGCCATCTAGTCCAACCACGCCTGCACTAAACACGGACGTCTTCAACTAGGTCAGGTTGCTCAGAGGCCCATCCAACCTGACCTTCAATGTTTCCAGAGATGGGACACCAATGTTCTTTTATAAAAAGGGAGACTTTCCATATAAGTGCATTCTAAGGGAGATGTTTAAAAGAAAGACAAAAATGCAACCTAACTCTTCTGTACCTAACTTTTGTAGCCACTCAAGGAACATACTGGCCAGTTTAGACTAAATGTCTGATTTTTAGGTGGCTAAAGTTAGCTGAAGAGAGTCCTATGCCAGTAAGGAGAATGATCTCTCAGATTGCTCAATAAATGTACCTCCTCTCAATGATTTGTTACGTGGAGAACCTTTCCCTTCAGCTTTTGTGTTCTACTTTCCACGTCTCAACACTCTCTCCATGAAAGTTTTAGATGAGGTATATTTTTCTTTTTGCTGTCTACCAGTCAGATTTTCCACATTTTCAATGCCATGAACTTGTACTGGAAGTAAGAAAAAAGGTTTCTTACCATTTTAGTAGTGAGGTTCTAAGTAACAAAGTCAAAATACAAATAAGTTACAAAATGGATCTGATCATTATATCAAAAGCATTGCATGACATGGTTGAAACTGATGGGAAAGAGCTGGACTTGACAGTCCAGGAGGGCCTATGGCATTTCTGATTTTATGTACACATAGTGTTAGGAGAATTATTTATAATTTCTACCAATAGGTACAGCATGTCTTAGCCTAGGTTTAGTGTCTTATAGAGGTAACAAAATAAAAGAGTATATCCCAGAGGAATCTAATTTCTGACCTCAAAATACTCCTCTGCAGCAGGATTCCCTTGTTTAATAGGAATTTTGGGAAATTAGTCCACAGTTACTCTACAATGTAAAAGCCTACAATTAGGTGGTGTGGAATCTTCACTAAGAAAATAATAATGCATTATTCTTCTAAGACAGTGATATGAAAACAAGATGCTGACAGGAGGATCGTTGTTCCTCTGAGATGATACAGCAAACAAATTTTTAGATTGGCTGAGATGTCCTGTGAGAATTGGCTTCATGATAGTCTAGTCTATAGAAAACTGACTTAATTAATAAATCAAAATTTTAAAAGGTTTTTTTTTTTTCCTTGCTTTTCTCTCCTGGGCTTCTCCCAGTGAACAATTTAAATATGCTATTAGACTGAAGATTGAGTCACATTTACTTATATGCTTCTTAATCATACTTAATCCCATGGAATTGTTTTCTTATAGCACAGAAAAGACAACATTTTTCCAGGCATGTAATTGTTTTAGGTGTTGATGTGATTTGCCCTATAGTGAAGTCTATGATAAAGAAGTGACATTTTCCGCAGTTGTATTTAGAGACCTATTATGTAATTTGAGACTTTAGTATTCTTCTTTCATTGTTCGGACAAATCTTTTGTCAGTTTGCTTACAAATCTTGCTTTGCTTCTATAGTGAGACTAGCAGGGCTATAGTGCCATTTCCTTAACTACAAAACCGGAATTTTTTCATTTGATAGTTTATAAAATTAATATCAGGTCAATAAACTCGTTGTCCAAATCAGACAGGATTAAAGTTCTGTTGTACAACAATAATAAGACATTTCATAGATCTCCCTTCAAACTCCAGTTTTGCCTAGGTTCACTAGGATTTTGCAAATGAAATTCTGATTTTGACCTTGCATAAGACCAAGGTTTCCTCCATGAAAGTTTTAACAAATCCATCTCAACATTTCAGCTCTGACCTTCTCTCTCAGTGGAAGAAAGAACATTTGAAAAAATGTTAAGCAAATACCATGTGAAAATATGGGTGGTTTTTTAGCTCCAAATCAGGCAGAAAGTTGGATCTTTGACTTTTGGGGATGACTTTGTCTAGGACAGTTAATGAAACTCAGATGAGGCTCTCCAGCTGAATTAGATACAAAGGCAAGAATTTTAAAAATCTTTTTTTTGCTTGACAGCACGCCTGTAAAATAGTAATTCTTTGCTCTATTTCCATGCTCAGAAGGTCTGTTTTCAGGCTGTTATTACAGGTACTAAGCCACCGGGTTGTAGTCAAGACATCTGAATTGGTGTTACGGTATGTCTTTTTGTCCTCAATTTTGCTCTGTGCTGGTATGAATGTGCTCTTAGAACCGACCGATGGGCACGAAAGGGTTGGGAAAAATATGCTGCTAAAGGAGTTGCACAGACAAATAAAAACCTTAAGGATTCTGTTTGAGAAAAGTGGCATAATGAATCTCAGTACGAAGTGCTGTTATTTCTCAAATTTTAACTAATTTGGGGATTTTTATTTTTCCTATACTTGAAGATTTAAAAACTTTAACAACTTAGATGAGTACTAGAATGTGAATATCACTGAACTCTGGCATACCCTTTGGCATCTTTCCTGTGATGTCAGTCCTCTTTCACCTCAGCATGAGCTAAGAGACTTGCTACTGATCAAACAGGCCAAGCTCACTGTAATTGCAAAGCAGATAACTGTGTGTGTTTGGGAGGAGAGGTAAAACTATTGCAGCTTTTCATGCCAAAAGAAATCTCCCTGCGTGTGATTTCAGTGTCACTGGCAAAAAACTGTCTGAAATAGGATTTCTTACTCACTTAACATATTCTTCTTGTGTGGAAGAATAATTTTGAACTAAATATCTTACAGAAAGCTGCTTACTGATTCTGCTAAGCACATTTGTTGAGAATGAGTTCTTCTAATTTCCAAAGACTTCTGTTCCAAACATTTCTATCTTGTTTCTAACTAGCATGCAAGACATATACTGAAGGCTAGAGAACATATGAATTCAGATCCTGAGGTGAGTTAGTCTTTTATAATGCTTCTGAAATTAATAGGTCTTCATAAGTGTTAGATCAAATGTAAAATATAGTTCTCTATATACAATCTGTTAATCAGATTTCTGTTTCTGTTTACTTTCCATCAGAATAAAAAGGAATCAAAAGGTAAAACTAGATTAATTACAAGACAGGAAGTATTCTTGCTCCACTGATTGTACCTTAATTTATTGTGTTAGTAGCATACAGGATACTTGCTTCCAAATTAGCTTTTCAAAAGCAGAGCTTACCTGAACTAAGTCATGCTTGAGTTCCAATGCTTCTGAGAGTTATTGCAAGGTATAATCTCTCATAACTGTATTCCTACTGAAAATTGCCTTCACTGAGAACTATTTTCATTTTATAAATGTATGACATTTTTCTTAGATTTTATTAATATCTTTAGAACTATAGTAAAGGAAAAGCGAGAGGAGCAGCTGAGATTAAAGTGCTTCTGATAACTTCAGCACTATCTTCCCCTCCCCAGAAAAACTTTATACCTGTAAATGTTGCATGTTGCACTTAAGTAACAGAAAAAAAGAAAGCATTCTGTGTTTTTATTTTGCTATCTTACTTCCTCTACTGTGGATACCTAGTAACACTTCAAGAAGTGGAAGATCAATGGAAAGATACACTTTGATTTAGTAGGTTTGGGATCTGGCCCTTTGTACATTGCTGTTTTTATCACCCAATTAGTCTACTTGTCCTCTTCGAAAAGGATGACATCCCAGACATAGATTTTTTTGAAAGAGAAGAAAACTGATAAAATCTCAAACCCCAATGTATTAACATTCTTAGTAAGTATAATATTTTCAGTGGTTTAAATTTCCCCCTTTTACATTTTACATTAATGAGATTAGTTTTTTAGTGCATCCCAAGTGTTATGGAAATTTTTGTGACCTAAAACCCATCACAGAGAAACAAATGCCTCTTACGTATATAAAAATATGCATAGGAACATATATGTGCATATATATTTATATATGTAAGATGATTTCATTTGTATTGAACTTCATTTGTAATGCTTTGTGTACCATTGTTAAAAGTTTGCTCTTTAATCAACACTACCAATATTAACAGAACTATTATAAATAACAGAGTGGAGAATGCTATATACTAGGGTCATTAGGACAATGCTATGTATTAGTTAGCATTGTGGTTGGTTGCTGGACTTTTATTTATTTTGAGAGATATCTGCCATGCTTGAAGGAGAATCAAATGAATAAAAAAAAAAAAAAAAAAAAAAAAAAGATATCTAAAGGTCTGAAAATAAATTAAGCTTTTCTAAGGTGTTTAAACTAAGTTGGATACATAGAAAAATAAGAATGCAGTCCTGAAAGTTGATGTGTGAAACCTCTTCCAGTGATTGCACCCCATTGACCTCAAATTATATGTCAAACTTGCTGCATTAGAACTCTTCAGGTGAAGGATAGTGAAAACCTCAGGATGTTGTTGTTGTTTTTTTTTTTTTAAGTTACTTTGCATTTGCACAAATATTTCAATCCAAACAGTTTGAGTAAACTGCATGTTGATTCCTTGACCAGCTCCATTAAGGAAGTTTGAATATATGCTTCGCTACTGTTACTGGTCATTTTGGTGAATAATGCAAATACAAGCAATTAAAATTGTTCAGATAAAAAGAATTTGGCTCAGAGTTTTGACCATCAGATTTCTACCAGACAGGTTAAGAAGAAAATTTCTGCTTTAGTACAACAGTGCAGTTATACAGGTATCTGAAGTGGTGAAAAAAGTACTTAAAACAGGGAGTTAGAGGAGTTTTTCAAATTGGTATCTTTCCTCTTCAAAGATATCTGCTAGAAACAGAAGGTGATGATGTCCACAGACAAGGCTAGCAGTGACCTAAGGATGGAGAAAAAAGCAACAGAAATGCATTGATGTAAAAAAATCAGCATGATATGAAAGTTTCTATTCAGAGACAACATATAAGCTTTTGGTATTTTTAGTATCATCTGGCAGAGCTTAGCAAAGTAAAGTTTCAGGAAGTAAAGATGAAACTAAAAATGATTGTGGAACTCATTGATATTTAAAGATATACAGGATACGAGGCTGCAGAAAAATATCTAGAGCACAGACTTTTGAACTCAGATATTGACCATGAATGCATAACAGAGGAAGAGACAGTTACAAGACTAACAGTTCAAGAGCAAATTTGCTGGACTGAAGTGATAGGACTAGAAGAAAAAAGAAAAGAAAAAACCCAAAACAACAAAAGCCCAGTGGAGAAAAGAGATAATAGAGACAATAAGGAATCAGAGCATAGTGAGGAAAGATCAAAAGACAGAATCATTTGCAGACAGAATGAAAAGAGATGAGAGATAATTGAGCTCCATGCAGATAGGAAGCAGCAGACGTGTGACCACAAAGGAAGAAAATCAAAAGGAATATTGCCAAAGTAAATTCAGGGAACAGAAGAGTTTTGCTGTCTGTCAGATGGTATCTGAGAAGAGAACAGTTCAGTCAGAACAAAATGGCTCTCAGACAGTATTCCCTTTTACAAAACTTTGGTTCAAATGCTAGATGACAATGCTAATGACATATTTCACATCAGAACTAACATCCCTGGCAGATTCCTATTGAAATGAGTGAAAAGAGTGAAGTTCGTGTGTTCAAATGCACTTCTTCAATGGAGAAGTTTAGTAGAGTGGAGTATGCATAGAGGCATACACCATAGATTTTTAGTGGTTGGGGGCAATGAATTCCACTGAAACCAATTATACAAACATACAAAAACCATGCAGAATTCCAGATGGTCATGCATTGACTTTAATGGGTCTCTGGAAAAGCCTGGTGAAAGCAATTCAAGCACACAAGAACTAGTCTCACAAGAAGGACTTTATGATAGGAATATTGTGTGACATCCACAGAAAGGGAACTTATCAAAAGACAAAGAGAGAGACAAATGTCACAGCACCCGGCTTTGGGACTGTGGGTTGTTCATAGATGAGAAGAATTCAAAACTAAGAAATGATGTTAAATTGAATGAAGTCATGTAGAATCTGTTGCTGATTCCACATGTCCTTTTTTCTTTCCTTATGCTTCTCATAAACTTTAAGTATTGCCTACTGTTGGAGGTAAACATGGTAAGAGTAATGAGCTACTAGTCCAGTCCAGCACGGCAAATAGCCATATTCCTAGTACTGATCTTTTTACTAAAGTAACAGATTTATTCAAGTTGCCACATAAAATAAAAGAAGGGATAATATATTTTCTTCTTTGAACTGTTTACTACAAAAAGGGTCATAAAAAATGTTTGTAAACTGAAAGAAACACAACCCATCTTTCATTTTCAGATTTAACAGCCTTATACAGTTGAATCCATCCAGATGATTGAACCAACAAAGAAAGAAAACATTTAACAAGATATGTTTCTTTTAAAACATAAGTGTTCTGATGTTTTCTGTTATCACTGGGACACTGACTGAAATAAACCCAACAGTTTTAGTACTACTCCCTCCCCTCTAAGAAAAAACCACAATACAATTCTTTTGTGGATTATATGGAATATTAAAATAGACTGTAGATACTCCTTTTCCTATTCATAATCCTACACTGGATGCTGTTGATTTGTCTAAATTCTATTTTTCTTCAGCAAAATTGAAGATTTTCTATGGATTTGAACACAAAGATACAGACAGCAGTTTGGAAGGCCTAAGCTCAGCACAGAGCATTTTGCTTCAATGATCCTTTTAATCTTGACCTAATATTTAGCATCACATTTGTTAGAGCAGCTTACACAGAGAAAACTATAGAAAAGGACATATTTCTGCTGAAGGTGACTTCCTTTAGAAAAAAAGAGAAAGTCCTTCAAGGGCGGCTGCACCAGCCTAACTTTGATATTCTAAGCCCTGCCTAGAAGAGGCTTTGATTCTCTGTTGATTGTGAAGAAAACAGCGAGAGTAGCAAACCAAGAAAACCAGCCTCTGTCACTAATCTCTTTTGAGTTAAAACATATCTGTTCAAAACTTTGCAGTGTGCCATTTGTTCACTGGTGAAAGACTGATATGACTACCAGAGCAATTCAGCTGCAGAATTCACACATGACTTTTGTTAGCCATCAAGTTAACAAAGAGAGCAATCCCATCCACTCCAGAGAAGGGAAAAAGGAAACCAGTTCTAGAATCTTTCAAATCAGGCAGCTAGTCTCTTAGTCCGTTAGCTAGTAAGCTACTCTCTGCAGGAGTCCTCTGTCTGAGCTGGAAGCTTTTAAAATCTGCCAACTGGAAAACAGGCTCCCATGTGGTTTCTCATCTCTGGCACCTATTTGTCTTGGCAAACAGGGCCAGCTGCCCTTCTGGGTCTTTAAAGGACTACCTGGCCTCTTATCCTCTTCCCTGTGTAAACCATTCTGGTGGAGTACAGATGTTTTAACACAGCAGCAGAGGATTTACCTGGTGAAGAAACTACTCTGTACTTACACAGTTCTTTCTATAACACTCCTTCAAGTAGAGTATAGCAAGGAGATTTACCATAAACTTTCAAACCTGTAGACATTCAGCATATTAGAAAAAAATAGTTACAACGTGTCATCTGTTCTCAGTCAAAGCAAAATCTGTGCAGCATAAAAATAGCTTTAAAATCATCTTTCTGCTCCTTCTGACACCTCTCAAAAGGTTGAGCACAGAATTAGACCTCTGTGTTATTTATACAGCACTCTGAAGCACGCTGGATGCTTTGTAGATCAAATGCAATGACACTTTCTCTGACTTTAGAAGATAGTCTAATTTTAACCTCACTGCAAGTTATGAGAACTGAATAAAGGGAGAAGGAGTGAGGGAGGAAAAATGTTACACTAATATTAAAAAATAAAAAGACCCATCGTTTGAAATTCTCCCGTAAGAAATTTGCTCACAGGTTTTGTTGTAGTTTATTTTCCCCATACTTTCCTCCAGGCTGAAGGTTAAAAAAGTGCCCTCTATATTATCTTCATCCACATTTTTATGGCATCCCAAATTGACATTTCTCTCCCTTTTGGGCAGTTATCCAAAATAACAACCCATCAGTCCCTACTTACATATCTTCACAAAACCAGTTCACTTGAAAAACAATCTCAGGTGTGTATAAGGAGACATACCAAGGAAGGAACATGCCATACAGGGAAAAATACTGGCTGTTTATCTTAGTTTAAATTCCTTAACAAATGGAAAAATCAGCTTAATAAGAAACCCTTACTGAAAACATACACAAACCCATAAAAATTTATTGTCTTTTTTCTAACTAATAGTTTTCTATTATTTACTGCATTGATAAGTGCTACAATGGGCATCATCATACTACCAGAGCAAAAGCTGGCCCAAAAGTACCAGGACACAGATGGTTTACTAAATCTATTACGGAGATGTAGAAAATGTAGCAAGATTTTGTGTACCTAGTTTCTACTGAGTATTTTTTCTACTGTTAAAAGGTTATACCACTGTACAACAGTTGCTACTCCAACTTGTAATCTCCACTCATCACATGCACAGTCAGCATAGACCTACTCACTATTGATTATGATCACATTAGAGCTCACAGGCTTTATCATCACATCTGTGTTGATCTTCATACCTCGTCAGCTGCTCTTACTCCTCTTTTGACTCTTGGCTGGTAACAAGAATTACAAGAATACAGTCTGGCAGACACTTTTTTAATATAAATGGTTCTTACAGTGTGCCACAACTGAGAAAAATGGGAGATCGCTTATGCAGGGTCCTCCTCTGCTAACCAAACCAAAAGATCTGGAAGAGATACTTCATATTGCTGTAGAGCCCCACCAAGATCAGTTCTAGCTCTAACCGAAGATATCTCAAATTTCTATTTACTCCCTACTTTAGATGGCACTATGTCATATGAGCCAGGACAGGCAGGCGCAAAGCTGATGTTGGGATCTCTGCCAATAAGACAGACATGACCATCTTAGGGTCCTGGTAGATGCACATCCCTGTGCCTGATGTTCACTCTGACAAGGTAGGTGACCATCACTGTTGGCTCAATTTTCCATCAGGAAAGAAGGTGTAGGAATCCTGCACAACTGCAATAATGTGTAAGGTATATCCATTGTTGTAAAAGGCAGTGTGAATCATGAGCTTGTATTTTGAGTCTTAGATTTAATATATGACACTTTGCATGCCTGTAGTGTTACTGCACATATCTACATCAAATTCTGAGAAGACTGGATAGCCAAAATACTGACCACATATACATGATATACTAATCTGCAATACCACCTTTATATCCAACAAGCCAGATTTCTACCTTCTGTAAAGATGGAAAACAGTTGACTGTAGTTGAAAATAAGAAAGCTCTGATACTTTTAAAACTGGAACTTCTTTGAAAACTTTCTTTTCAAAAGTAGTTTTACAGACTGTGATAAAAATCGTCTTTTCAGTATTGTTTTCTCATGGAATACATAACTCAGTTCAAAATCTTTCTTAATTTATTGTTCTTAATCTGACCAGAAGCTTCTTCAAGAATGAAGCACGTCAGAGAAAGTTATAAAGATTCTGCAATAAATATACCAGCAATCCTATACTATGGACTCCTCTTTTACTAAAATAGCTTGTTATGTGCCCCCTGAAGAATATTAAAAAAACAAAATAAAGTCTTGCTCATGCATTTGCATACATTCTTACAGTGTAAGTCAGTTTGAAAATGTTACTTCCCACTTTTTAATATCTTAAAGAAACTTTCTATCTCTCTCTTTCCCCCCTCCTCTCCCCCAGGTAAGGCTTTCCAAGTCTTTTATAAGGAACCAAAAACTAAAATAGTTTGATCTAGAAACTCCATTGGACTTTTAGTATGATGTGCCTCATGTTTTAATTTCCATTTCACTCCCTTAGTCAGACCACTGTCTATAATGCTCTTCTGTGTTTTCTTCTCATAGAGTGTAACAGGTGACAAGACCTTATCTATATCACAGGAAGGGAAATCAGGTGGAGGAGTAGAATGCACATAATAACACTAACATCTAAAAATTCTCTCCTCCTCCACTATTGCTCTAATTATATTTTAAAGGCCACTTTTGGAAAAAAGGAGGAAAATGGAGTGGAACACTTTCCCCTAGGATAGACTTTACCTTTTAAAAAATTAACACTAAAACAAAGAAAGAAAAATTCTGCCTTTAGCAATGAGATTAAACTGTGAGAAGAGCATGTATTCATTTTGCTCTCAACAGATTTCAGGTAACAGAAAAGTTTAATCTTTCCAGTCTTCTTTCTAATATAGACATACATTTTATGAGTCTTGAATTGTAAGGTTACAGTGACCTTTGACCATAGAAAAATTGTAAAATAAGTGACTAATCAGTATTCATTCAACTTTGTTATACACACCCATTGCTATGATATTATTTGCTGTTTGAGAAGAAGTGATACTCATGCAATGTAATTTAACTGTTATTTATTTCGTACACAGAGATTGCAGCATTACCCGGAACACAGTGACTTTAATTGAACCGTTTGCAAATGTCACCATTTACTAAGGACATGCCATGAGATAAAGGTGAATGCATGATAGATGAGCAGATAAAAAGGTGCTTAATTTCCTGTCAAACTGCACTAAAAAGTCCATATAAGTCCCTTCTACCCACTCATCACTTTTGTCTGAACTTACACCACTGATAGTTTAAAGATCTACCTCCTTATTCAAAAATGTAACTCTCTTTCACTTTATCTTTTCAATTTCCTTCTGTTTCTCATTTTGTTATTCACTTTGTCACAAAAAGACAGAGGTCAGACTTTTGAAGAAAGCTCTTGACACATGAGCCAAAGATATTTAAAAATGAAACACACTCATGGGTTAGAAATTCATTAATTTACACAGGCTTTATTACAGACAGTGAGAAAAGAAAATTGTCTATTTCATATGAACTTAAAAATCTCACATGTGACTCCAAGCATTTTTCTCAGAATAAAGACTAGACTTACTTGAGCTGTAGGCAATATCAACTGAAGAGTTGATAGCAACAGAATTTTCTAGGTATTGTAGTACTAAAAAGTCAGCTTGTTTTTAAATTGTATGAAATACCCCTAGGAAAAGGAAATATGTCTTTGTTTTCTGTAGGATACCGGTTGTTTTTTTGTTCTGGAGGAAAAAGTTTTACAAATTACAGCTAAATATAACAACCTAACTGATACTATATTGCTTTCTATGATCTCCTCACAGATCATAAAACTGTTTGAATGCATATGATATTTGAAATTACTCACCATCATAAATCCCAATTCATTACTTCATTGTTGTAACTTGTATTTTAACAGTCCCATTAGGGAAGAAACAGATTTACATGGAACATTTTTTTTAAAAAAAGAGAAAAAAAGAGTTTCTGATTGGATACAAATTGGAAAAAAAATCACTTACTATGTCTAGCTCTTTAGTATAGGTAGGAACGAGATTCAGTAGTAAACAAATCTGGAGGATGAAGCGAAGACTTTCAGGCTTCACAAACTGAAGTAAGTTCCTGTGTAAACTCATTGTTCTTCACAGATGAGAAAGATTAGAACTCACAAGCAAACAGAATCCGGTGTTTAGATTGAAAGAAAACAGCCATTAATAATAGCTGTTTGGGATAAGGGTATGTGATATCTTGTATAGATATGGTATTGTGACACGAGGCAAGGGAAGGTAGTGTTCATTCCCATTAAGTTAGATATTTAAAAGTTGTGGTCTGATGCTTTCCAGTCATCCTTTCACTTATGTCTCGTGCTTCTGTATGGCCTAATAGGCCCTGAGAATTTAATTGTTTTGCTTCATGAATTCATAAACCCTAACAAAGGGGGTTTGTATTTGTAATATTATATACTTGCCAAGGATTTTAAACAATAGTCTTGTTTAAACTGGATAATTACATGGGAAATGATTTAGCCTAATACACTTCTCTGACTCTTCATAATGGATTAATGGGAAATGCTCTTCAAGAGATCCTGCTTTGAGATTTGCCAAATGTGAATTTTTAATTTAAAGTGCGTGGGTGTTACTTTTTCTGATTGTTTAAATCCCCCATCACGTGCCATTGCATAAAATTGTTACTGCTTCTTTCTTTCCAGCAGCAACTTGATGCCATCCAACTTGTGATGAGACAAACTCCAGGAGAATTTTAAGTATTCAGAGTACTATCCAAGCCTGAACTCTTCTAGAACACCAAGAACTACAATTAAACTAATTAAACGCCTGTAATGTGGCATTTTAAAATATTGCAAATGGGTAGAAACCTTCAGCTGAATGACGAGGTGTATAGTACAATGCCTTCTCTTTCACTAACTGCAGTTTATATTGGCAAGACTTTAATGAGCTGATAAACTTGCTCTCCAGCAGTATCCAACAAATGATGCTGTACTTATAAGTCCCCAAGTTAGTATAGCCGTACTTTTCTTTTACATGTATTGCATGCAAATAAGTCCAACTAGAGAAGATGCTATTAAGTGGTGATATCCACTGGGACAAAAGTATAATTATTTTTTTCACTTCCATATCTTCTTAAAGTTACATATGTAAGAAAAATATTGAGACACTTGTTGTGCTGTTTAAGAGCTGAATAAACTGGACATGTCTTTCTAATGGTTAGGAAGTAAAAGAACACAAAAAAAGTACAAGTCAAAATCAAAGACAATGCCAGGCATTCATAACACTGGTACAGGACAAGGGGATCAGACCCTTTCACATTTAGCCTTATACTCTGTGGCAAAGCTTCCCAAATGCTGTCACTGTATTAGTTATTTTTTTCTTCTTTAAAATACTCATCAATCCTATCCCACTTGCACCCAACACATTCACATCTCCATTATAGCTCACAGCTGAACAGGCTTATCGGTGTACAGTTTCTAAAGACTTTGAACGTGTTAACTGACTGTTTAGCAAGACATAAGTGGTGTGCCAAGAGCCTGAAGCATCGACTCTGAAAGTACAGGCTGCTTCAGTGATTGCATGCAGAGTCCCAGCTGCTGTGTCTATGTTACTACGTAGAGCAGCCCTCAGGGTAGCCTCGAGGCCAGCAGAGCTGCCCATCTACCTTGTTTGCTTGTTGAATCACCCCAAAGGCTAGCTCTGGGGCAAACCTGCTGGTATTCCTGGATGGTAATGGGAATTTGCAATATACCCAATCCATAGGCAACAACATTCTTGTGTAGCCTTCAGCTGTTCAATTTGCCATTTCAGTGACATCAAGTAGGGAAAAAAGAAAAGAGTCTGCAGGTTATTCCTGCAAGGTGCCCTCAGGTTCTTCCTAAGAGGACTTAAAATGTTTGCTGTCTGAAGGGCAAAAGGGATTTCTGGCAGCCTTAGTTTAGGTTGCAGAGAAAAGATATAATGGATACCAAATATGTACCTCTCACTCACAGCAAAACCGAAGTCTTCTCATTAGGTGCAGTATAGTGGTATCCATAGAGTAGATGCTTCTGAGGTAGTGAAATGTTTCACTATGGTTTGAAAATGTTATTTTTTTTTGAAAAGCATGTTTACATGATCCAAAAGCTGAGTTGTTCTCAATCCGTTGATCATGCATATATTCCTGGCCTGACAAACTATAGTGCCTGAGTTGACTTCAGCCTTTAACAACTTTTGAAACATGGTGAGGGTAGCCTAAGCTCATACATTTCATTTCACAAGTAGGATAAGATAGGAGCATGCATGGATGACTACTGCAGCTCATACAATTCATTAAAGTGTAGTAACTTGTCTGAATTGCTTGCTCACCGATGAGGTTACCAGAGCAAGGAACATATTTGTAGCAGCTGGGCACTTTGCTTTTGGTTTTGCCTCTCTCTACCCTGAAGTGATATGGCTGTAGTCACTTTTCTCCCTGTCTCCCCCTGTATACTCTCACAAGAGAAAAGCAGCTAGATTACAGTATGTTGTTTCCTCTGCAAAGTAGGCAGGGGTCAGAAATGCACACGAGCTTGAAACAAAAAAAAACAAGGAGCTGGAAGTGCAGTCTATGTAGTTATGCTGCTTCAGGCAGCAGCTAGCTTGAAAAGACAAATCCATGAAGTTGACCACCACACTGGTTCCTTTCTTCCCTCCTTTATCCTACTTTTCCCTATGACAAGCACTATGGCAGAAGAGGGCTCTGAATTCAAACAAGCCATAATTTCAAGCGATAGTCTTCAGGTTGGACCTTTTGAAAAATAGGACCCAGAAAATCCAGAGCTCAAAACCAATAATTTATAATGCTCCAGAATAATAAGAAAACATATTCTTTGATGAAAGGTGATTTTGGAGCATAGGTCTCCACCAATGAGAAAATCCTGTGGTGAGGTTGCAGTATGAGACAGTAGCAGACTGATTTTTGGTTTTGTTTTGGGGGTTTTTTTGGTTTTCTCTGAGTTCATCACATCTGGAATCCATACTGTTACACATTAATTCATGCTTGATTATCAACACCATTGGATTTTTCAAGGTTTTTTCCAGGTGTAAATTATAGAGGATCAAATAACCAAGACAAGGTACTTCAGAAAATATTGAACTTCCTGGACTGCAGAGGCCTACCTCAAAATATTGTACCTTGAAAAAAAGAGTGTAAGGGAACACAATCACATTACAATAATTTTAAAATTTAGTGATCCCAGAAAAATGTATTCCCAAAAGTTCTAAAAGCTTTAGCCTGGAAATTATTCAAATATTTTTTTATTGCTTTTGATAAGACTTGAAAAAAAAAAAGAGAAATTCAAAGGATTAGGGCACTAGTAAGTTTCTCCAGTACTGAAAAAATATTGGAAAAGATGTTAATTAAAGAGTGCGGATAGTCTGATGTCAAGCCCAAGGAATTTCATTGTATGATTAATCTGAGGCTCTGCCAAAAAATATTTAGAGACTAAAATTGCCATCTACTGTGCCGGTTCTGGAAGGTTTAAACACCATCCAAGGTATTTGCTGTCCATTTTCTAAAAAATATAGGTCTGGTTAATAAAGGCTACTATTCTGGTGTAGAATATTTCAGCATCTGTAGAGTATCTGACCTAGCACAAAATAGCACTTGATTTAAACTCACAGTATTTGAAATTAGGAGGATATAAATAATATAGCTTTAAAATGACTTACTGAAGGATCTAAGCTGTAGGAGTTACAAGGGAGCTTTTCATAAGTACTTCCAGTTAAGTGCCCTCTACTGTATTCACTGAATCTTTTTCATAAATAATCTAGACAATGATACTGAAATCATTAGAGTCAAATGTATAGATAACAGATTGCAGGTTCAATAAATAATGAGGTGCAACACAGCACTTAAAGCTCTTGAAGAAATGGTTACTTCCCTTTCTATTAAAGCGTGCCCTGTTAGGTTGTACCTGGGAGCAAATAAAAGAGTCTATATTTACATAACTGGATGTTTAGCCTTGAAAAGGAGTGAATCAAAGATGGATTTAGTGATTATGCCAGATGATTGCCTTGCTATGTAATCTTAGTGCAATGCTTGGTAAAATTTGCTACTGAAAATCCTACAAAAATGAAATTATCTTGCTCCAAGATGTAAGTCTTTTGGTGGAATATCATGTACTCTTATGGTATCCACACCTCAACAAATCAGAGAGCTGCAAGAAACACTTTTGCTTCATAGCTTAATAAGCTAATACAGTAATTTATGAGAAAAAAGATTGAAGAAGTTGACTGGATCAAAGACTGTGAGATCTTAAATATAGAGCAAAAGCTAAGACAGATAGAGGAAGGGTTTCGACATTACTGAGAAAGGAATAAAAAGTCAATAGTTGGAAAGGAATTCTAGAAAATTCAATTTTAAAGGAGATAAAAATTCCTGGTAGTGATGATAATTATTGCTCATATAGCTTACCAGGGAAGATTGTTGCTTCAATATTGTTTGGAATCTCTAAATCAAAACTCGTGTATATTGTTAAAGAGATCCTCTGACCAGGTTTGGGTGACATTCTTCAGCCCACAAGAGACGACAAAAGCAGAAGCAGTGCTCTTTTTAGCTCTAAAGGGTTGTAAATATGAATATTAATTCTTCCTCTTCCTCCTCTGCTTCGGTTAATTTCCATTCTGAGTGAATCTCCAAGCACATTTAATGCTTCCATCACCATACTTAAGGCAAATGGCTTTAATCAAATATCTTGCTTTTTGTCTTCACTGGTTGCGTAATTTGGCTTCTGATTGTATGAGGGTTTTTATTTGGGTGGGTTTTAATATCGTTGAAGGTGTCCTGATTATAAATGACCAGTCAAGTCTCTATTTGGCTCATTTAATTGCTTCTTTGGTGGTGTCACTAATCACATCTGACTACTTTCACAAGCAGTGGCTATATCCAAGAAGCAACCGATTCTATTTAATTTACTTCTGTGCAATTTCTTTGTCATCATCACATCACTGAAAAAGTAACTGCACAACAGGTGTTAGCTGGATCTGTTCAGTTCACCTTTCTGCCTTGTTTATTTCTAAGCCCAGACATGGGTAAATGGCCTGAGGATTTCATATCCCTTTCTGGGGCAAAAGGTGTTCTGTTCCCAATGTTTTATACTGCTGGTCCCTCTACTCCCATATTCAGGTTTAAATCTCAATCGCTTTGAACTCAAGGACAGAAATTTATTTCTTCAATTGACCTCATGCAAGTAAAATTCAGAAATATTCTATTAAGGTATATAGCTAGAAGACGTGTATCACATAAGCAAAAACACATTAGAACTTCAGACATTTTAACTAGACATATTTGCAGCTGCACTTGCATTTGCAATTGTGCTGACACTTTGCTTATGGTTACCACTCAAACATGGTTTCCCTCAAGGTTTGGAGACTACCAGGGCTGAATTTCAAACCAAAGTAAACATATGGCTCTGATACACACATAGTATTAATAAGGCAATTTTTTTTGCTCTGCAAGAAATGTATACAGTAGGCAAAATCCTTAAGCTGCTGCTTAGCTTACTATTTCATTAATATATAATGTGACAAGACCGGTATTCAAATATAAACAAATTAATTATGTACATAAATGAACTTCTAATGTAGTTATCCTGAAATACAGCAAGGTTAACAGAATTACACTGAAGCTATTACAACTGAAATGAAAATAAGATGCATTTTCATGTTGCTGGTTTAGAGACTTAGTATGAACAGTATTCAAATGGCTTTCCAACTTGATTCATTGGCAGAGAATGTGTTCAAAGTAATACCATAAAATGTGCTTGCTCTCTCTCTAGGCTTCATACATCTGCTTTATGGTTTGCTTTAATAACAAACATTTTTATTGTTGAGGTGTGTAATAAATATGACAAACCACATCCTGAAGCCTGCAAGGTATGAGGAAGAACAGGCTCTGTATGAACACAAGAGATAGCTTGTATAAGACTAGAATGCTGGGGCTCATCTTTCTTCAAATATGGTTTGTTTCCCAGTGAAAATCAATAGATAATTTGCCCTAGGGGCAAGTATTCATTTATGAACACTGTCCAAGCTTGTATCACAGGACTCATCTCACTTGATTCAATGTTTCTTTGCCAGCACTAACAAAATTCTATTACTTTGGTAAGATCAGATACACTTGTGGCCTACATTATGTCAGAAGCTGAATTTCTTTTCCTACAAGGGCATTAGAGGAAGGTGTAGGTTAGACCAAATATATGACCTATACTATGAAAATTACTATTTTTTTCTTAACTGGAGTGTTTTAAGATCTTTAATACACAAGCAGGCACCCACTTCTGCATAGGGACTTGAATAAACAGAGTGTATCAGGTTTAGGTGACAAGGTTTTGGTAGCAGGACAGGCTGAAGGGGTAACATCTCTGAGAAGACACCAGAAGCTGCCCCATGTGTCGGACGGACACAGCTCCAGCCGGCTCCAAGACAGACCCACTGCTGGCCAAAGCTGAGTCTAATAGTGACATTGGTAGTGCCTCTGTGATAACATACTTAAGAAAGGGTAAAATATGTTGCACAGCAGCTGGGAGAGAGAATTGAGAATACGTGAGAGAAACAGCCCTGCAGACACCCAGGTTAGTGAAGAAGGAGGAGGTGCTCCAGGTGCCAGAGCACAGATTCCCCTGCAGCCTGTGGTGAAGACCATGATGAGGCAGGTTGTCCCCCTGCAGCCCACGGAGGACACCACACTGGAACAGGTGGATGCACCTGGAGAAGGCTGTGACCCCGTGGAGAGCCCAGGCCAGAGTAGGCTCGTGGTAGGAGGAGGCCCGTGCAGAGGAGCCCACGCAGGAGCAGGTTTTCCGGCAGGACCTGTGTCCCATGGGGGACCCACACCAGAGCAGTTTGTTCCTGAAGGGCTGTACCCCATGGGAAGGACCCAAGCTGGGGCTGTTCCTGAAAAAGGACCAATGTTGGAGAAGTTCATGCAGAACTGTATCCCGTGGGAGATATCCCACGCTGAAGCAAGGGAAAAACATTAGGAGGAAGGAGCAGAAGAGACAAAGTTTTATGAACTGACAATCCCTCTTCTCAACCCCCTGCACTGCTTAGGATGAGGAGGTAGAAGAGTTAGGAATGAAGTTGAGCTCAGGAAGAAGGGAAGGATGGGGGGAACATGTTTTTAGTTTTGTTCTTTTTTTCTCACTATCTTACTCTGTTTAAAAATAATTGGCAATAAATTAAATTCATTTTCCCAAGTCAAGTTTGTTTTGCCCTTCTGTTTTGCCCATGACAGTAACTGGTATCTCAACCCTCAAGCTTATCATTGTGTTTTCTCCCCCTGTCCTGTTGATGGAGGAGGAGTGATAGAGCAGCTTGGTGGACACCTAGTGGCAAGCCAAGAACAACATATCACACAAAGAAAAATTCCCTCATTCTCCTTCAGAAAGCCCTAGGCCTTGCATTTCTAGTTATGTTCTCTTATCCAGACAGTGAGACAGAATCAGCTTTAATATCTTCCTTACCATAAAGGAAGTTCTGTTTACATGTTTAACTTCCTAGAAGAAAGTCTTGTGTACAACCACACAAACAAATTTGATTCAGAGCACTCAATACTTACCTATTTCCTCTTACATCAGGGTCCCAGAGCAGAATTTGGGATTCACTGAGTAAGAGACAAATCACAAAAGGGAACGTGCCTCTACAACGCAGTAACTGAAGAACTCAACTAGTTTCTGTCTAATCCATTTTACCTAAAGATATTTGGAGATTAGAACCAGAGCCTTTTTTTTCCAAGCTGAAGGTTACATTCATTGAAGAATCCTCAATACCATGTTGAGATTCCTAAATATACTTTCTCTTTTCTACAGGAAATTTAGGGGCTTTAAATTCCATTCCAAAATACAAGACTGTCATTCATCAAATCAGTTAAGCAGAGCTTAGAAGCTTAGCTCAAGACTGATTCAAGAAAATACCAGCTAACCTACCATGGAGTCCGAGATACTTTGGATGCCGGAAATGGGATTTTATTGCCTGCGTATTTGTATTTAGTGCCATTTTAGAGTGTCCCAATTGATTTTTTTTGCCTTTCTAGAAGTGTACTGCTGTCTTGCAGCCTATATTTTGTATCATATCTGCCAGCCCTATGAGAACATGTTGGACAACTGGAGGTCTGAAAATGGGAGATGAATATTTGTCTGGGAAATTGAATCCTACTTTTAGGATAGATTTCTCTGTGCGCATAAAGTTGTACTAGTAGGAGTCTAAAGTTATGCCCTGATCTTTTTTAAGCAGTAGACCATTTGGATTACAGTTATCCACGGATCTAAGCCCCCAGGAACAAATTTGCTCAAATCATGCCTACCACATTAAGACTTAAATCAAAGAGAGTGTAAACTTTCAGCAGGCCCTTGCTAAATCACTAAGTGTTCCTCATTTTAGAAAATCTATCTTTTTATTTAGCTTCAGCAAGTTTACAGATAATACAAAATGGCAAGGAGTGGCTAAAAGACCAAAGGGTTGTGCTGCCATTCAGAAGGAACTCAACAGGCTAAAGAAATGACCCAAGAGGAACTTCATGAAGTTAAATAATGGGAAATACCAAGTCCTGTACCTGGAGAGGAATAAACCCACACCAGTAAATGCTGGAGGCTGACCATCTGCAAAGCAGCTTTGCAATAAAGAATCTAGTGGTCCTGGTGGACAACAATTTAACCGTGAACCAGAAGTGTACCATAACAGCAAAGAAGGGCAACAATATCCTGGGCAGTAATAGGAAAACCATTGACAGTAGGTTGAGGGAAATGATTCTTCTCTGCTCAGCACTAATGAACATGTCCAGTTCTGGGATCTGCAGCACAAAGGTCATGAACATACTTGAGAGACTCCAGTTCAGGACCACAAACATGTTTAAGGGACTGGAGCACCTTTCATACAAGGAGAGTCTGAGAGAGCTGGGACAGTTCAGTCTGGA
The DNA here is from genome assembly GCF_000708025.1 of Charadrius vociferus. Lineage (NCBI taxonomy): Eukaryota > Metazoa > Chordata > Aves > Charadriiformes > Charadriidae > Charadrius > Charadrius vociferus. The sequence goes on along the minus strand of NW_009647572.1, from coordinate 4,666,806 downwards.
GAAGAAAAGGTTCAGGGGCCTGGCAAGGGGGTTCAGGTCTTAGCAATAAATAAGTGATGTTTATAAATATGTGATGGTAGAGAATGAAGAAATGGGAGCCAGATTCTTCTCAGAGATGCCCACTGGCAGAACAAGAGGCAACGGACATAAATTGAAAAAACAGAAAATTTCACATGAACACAAGAATAAACCAGTCAAACACTGGAAGTTGCCCACAGAGGTTGTGGACTTTGCATGTCTCAAGATATTCAAAATCTGAGAGGACACAGACCTGGGCAACCTGCTCTAGTTGATCCTGCTCTGAGCAAAGGAGTTGGACTCCATGGTGTCCAGAGGCACCTTCCAACCTCAACTATTCTTTGATTCTGTGATCTTGATATTTAGTGGACTTTTTGAACTGTGCCAAATGAAGCCTTACTAGAGAATGAATATTTTCTTATTCTCAGTTGAATTACACTTGGTTAGGGAATGCAGGTTCCATTTTACCTCAAACCATGATATTCCACTCCTTATTCCATACCATTTGCATCTTGCTCAGATCACTATTACTTTTATCTATCAAATCTCCACACACCAGGACAAGGATCCATCCCTTGAAGTGTTCAAGGCCAGGTTGAATGGGGCTTTGAGCAACCTCATGTAGTGGTAGGTGTCCCTGGCCATGGCATGGGAGTTGGAACTAGATGATCTTTAAGGTCCCTTCCAGCTCTAACCATTCCATGATTCTATGATTCTATGATTCTGATTTCCTGTAGAAAACAGTATTTCATTGGCAGATGTTAGACTTTGTGACCTATGAAATATTTTCTAAGCTTAATTTATTATTACATCAGCAATAAAATAACATTTGCTCTAGTAATTTATTGTACCATAGAGTCTCTGTTTCTCTCAATACGGAAACATTGTATAAGTAATGACTTTAGCATCTTGTATTAGTACTAAATTTGCATTTATATACAATTGCTGTTACTGCTGTTATATTTTATATGTAGTTGTCTAAGAAAGTTGGGACATGTTAATCAACTGAAGAATGCTAGTTTAGCAGACATGAGATAATAAAAGTACAGGGTGATAATAATCATTAGTTTAGAACTAATAAAATCTATTGTATGTAATTTACCTATAACATTTAAGGCTCACTGAAATTGGTCTGTCATTTTTTATCACTGCAAAATATGTTCCTATTCTCATTATAAGAGCTGTTGTTACAAGGCAGTTTGTAGGTGCATTAGCTAGATTCACCGAATTCTAGTAAAATTATAGGTGTCATCTCCAGGACAAGAAAACCAGAATGTGCCAAATATGATATTTATGCAATGTCTTTAGAAGGCAGAATTTATTAGTAGAGAGGATATTGGCCCAAAGCTTCTTAGCTGTAAAATAGTTTCAGGCAATTTCATTGCGTATCATTAAAGACTAAGTTGAATTGTTAATATCTGAAAGCTTTAAAGTGAATTCTTGAGAAGCATGTGACAGACGGATATGGTGAGATGAAGGTAATGATGTGAAGTACGCCCTTAGACAAGTCTTGCATTGTCTTTCGTGCTTGAGAAATGTTACCATTTAGTTTATTTAGTTTCCCTTTTTCTCACTTTTACCTCTGATTTTTTGAAACCACTTTTCCTTTATTTCAGTGCCATACTGGATAAAAGTCAAAGGTGTTTCCAGGAGGATGAAGTGAAGGCAACTTATGTGCTGGAGGAGGAGTGCCACCATCAACTAATTAGACAAAATGTCTACTGATGATAAAATATTACTGAGATCAAGGCTCACCTTTGAATTGGATTAAGGATTCACCATGCTCTGATCAGTTAAAGAGGTAGTAGTGAAGCAAGGAAGTCATTGTTGCAGTAAGATGAAAACACAAGGAAGGAAGCAAATGAAATTGCCCTTGAGTTCAGAAAAGTGACAAAAGGAAACAGGAAAACAAAATACTATTTCTGTAAGTGTTGCAAATTATTTTTTTTCTATCCTGGGGTTATTAACCTCCAGGACCAACAGTGATATTTTGCTAATCATCTGAAGGGTGACAGAAATGATAAAAAAGATTAAAATATACCTATGCACCTACGCAAAAAGTGGCTGATAGATCAAGTAAGTAAGGGAACGCAACTGGCTGCGTGGGTCTGACACTAGATTTCTTATTTTAAAAAGCAGCAAAATAAACAATTATCTAGTGTTTGTGCTTTTAATCCAGCCCGGACAAGATAAGTTGATAACTTTTGAAAAGAAACTAGGCATATTTTGTACGACTGTTACTATCATCACAGAAAAACAATTATAGAGTCATAGAATCATAGAATCATTTAGGTTGGAAAAGACCCTTAAGATCATCAATTCCAACCATAAACTTAACACTGCCAAGTCCACCACTAAACCATGTCCCTAAGCACCACATCTACACGTCTTTTAAATACCTCCAGGGATGGTGACTCAACCACTTCCGTGGGCAGCCTGTTCCAATGCTTGACAACCCTTTCAGTGAAGAAGTTTTTCCTAATATCCAATCTAAACCTCCCATGGCACAACTTGAGGTCATTTCCTCTTATTCCACTTGCTACTTGGGAGAAGAGATCGACCCCCACCTCTCGACAATCTCCTTTAAGGTAGTTGTACAGAGCAATAACCTCTCCCCTGAGCCTTCTTTTCTCCAGGATAAACAACCCCACTTCCCTCAGCTGCTCCTCATAAGACGTGTTCTTCAGACCATTCACCAGCTTTGTTGCCCTTCTCTGAACACGGTCCAGCACCTCGATGTCTTTCTCATAGAGAGGGGCCCAAAACGGAACACAGTAGTTGATGTGGGGCTTCACCAGTGCTGAGTACAGAGGGGGACAATCACTTCCCTAGTCCTGCTGGCTATGATTATGAAAACTTACTGATTTTGCCTCACTTCTCTTGTTACTATTATGAGGTAAAAGGGTGTCACTATTTTAGTTTCACTCTGAATTATCCCGGCATATCTATAAAATACTTTCTGGTAGCTTGTAAAACACAACCACCAAAAGGGTTATCAAACATTGGAATAGGCTGCCCAGGAAACTGGTGGAATTGCCATCCCTGGAGGTATTTAAAAGATGTGTAGATGTGGTGCTTAGGCACATGGTTTAGTGGTGGTTTTGGTAGTTTTAGGTTGATGGTTGGACTCAATGATCTTAAGGGTCTTTTCCAGCATAAATAATTCTATGGTTTACAGTAACACCAAACAGTTTTCCTGCATTCTTGGCTGCTCTCAGGGACTAAGAATTTATTTTCTTCCATTAAACTATGCCCAACAACATCAAGTATTTTCTACATCAATTGTAGTGAAATAAAATTCTGACAGCATATATGTACAGCTAGAAGCAGTTCCCTTCTCCCATCCTTTCTACTGTCTCCGTGCGCAGATTTTCATTTTTGGATTCCCCTAAGATGGCTCCATTTCTTTAGGTACCTTTGGTGGCAGGTCTTATTAAAACCCTGGAAATGCATGTACATTCCAGCAATTGGATCTTCATTATCCTCAAACTCTAAGGATGCATTAATACCAAAACATTTAATGTGCTTACAACTGTTCTTTGGCTCTTGAACTCACCAGCAGGGCCCACTCTATGTTTCGTATTCTCCAAAACAGGCGGCTTCATGTTGAGAAAGGTCTCTGTATTGCATTTGTTCCTAAATTGTAAGCAGGACTGTGATAGTTGGCATAAGTCAAAAGCCTACCGTAGAGTATTCTATCAGTTTATTGGTAAATAGAGTCAAGTTCCACTGCCTGGGAATATTCCCGAAGTAGCCATTGACTTTTTTGCAGTACTGTGTTGATTTTGGATGGAAAGACTGCTCTCTATAGAGTCTGCACCAATTCTTCCTCCTTTCTCATCTCTTTCTCTCTTTTTCTCTCTCTTTTCTTTTACCCCTGCCAGTTCCAATCTCTACAGTTTGCCTGAAATTAAATCAGATTTACCAGTTCATTTTCTAGTTCTCTGCTGGACTATTTTTAAAATTAATGTCCTATTTGATCCTTTCCATCCTTCTTATTTTAGCTGGTAGTTAGCAATTTCATATTTGATTACCTTTAGAGTTCCTGGATGAATATAATCCCTTCATGTCAATTTCTTATTAATCTCTTTATTGGTTTATCTTAATAGTCATTTACTGACACTTCAATTTGAGACAGTTCCATAGACTTTTCCATCATAAAAACAAAACAAAACAAAAACCTAAAAAAACCCACATTATGGAGATGCATTAGGAGAATAAAAATGGAATACATTTTTAGCTGTTGTACTATAGTAATTTCTTGCTTAAGGGTTTCTTAAGCACCTGCATCATCTTTGGACCCTTGTCAATTCTTTGACAGTCTTCCTGAATTCACTGTGCTTAAAATAACTATTAGAAGTTTTAATGTTGTTAGTAAGTCACTCCTAAACACTTTTTCAAACCTGCAATGTTTAACTCACCAGCATATATCCTCTTTTCCCCTACTTTCTTCATTTGGACCCAACTTTTGTCTTTTGAATGACTTCTTTTTTTTTTTTTTAAACAATCCCCTATGCTTAGCTTTTCACTAGCTCTTTTTAGCCTTTTAGATAGATATTTTACAGACACTTTGCCTCACATTTGGTTTTTAATTTTCTGTACTGCCTGCCTGGGAGAATTTAGTCATATTAACTCTCCTCAGTTTCTTTCTAACTTTCATTGTAACTATTTTATTGGTATCTATGTAGTTTTCCTTTATTGTAGTAGATTTCTATGGCTTTTCTTAGCATGCAAAGTTGTTTAATTCTAATATTTTTTGAAAGTTATCTATTTAGGTGCTTTGCTGGCATTTAGCGCTAGGTAAGGCACTGCAACACCTCAGTCTAAGGAACCCAGCAGGACCTTCACACAGGAATCTAGGTTCAGGGTTCAAATCCTGGACTTCCCCCACAATGGATAGAGAGCTAAGCATCTCGGAAAACAAATGTTAAAACTCCCATGATCATAAAAGCAAATTAAAAAAAAAAAAAAAAAGGCTTAAAACAGGGGTCTGGGCAGGAATGTGAGGGAGATCTTTCAGTCTGTTGAGGTTCCTCTGCATCATGTCCTGGAGGCAGGGAAAGACTAATATTCTTGGACGGATTTGAGCAGCACCGAATCCTTTGTAGTGAAAATGGTGATAAAGACAAAGGTGCTGTCTATTATTTATAAAGGATCTTGACATTCAGGCAGACTTCAGCTCTTGGCCTTCTTTATCTTGTCGGATTTCAAACTTGTATGTCTCCCAAGCCAGCAGAATATCTTCATCATGAAGTTATCACAGTACATTCTACTCTATATCTCAGAGAGAAACATTTACAGAACTACTGGGGCTAGAGAAGCAAGCAAAAGTATGTGTGTCTGCAGTGAACACAGCCCACTGGGAGCCAGGGGTTCTGCTTCTGATTCTATTTATACATTTAGATGCCGCAAGGGTTAGCCCCATATGAGGCATTCTTTTTATTGCTAAAAAATCTCCCTGACCCATTGCAGGGATTTCTGCTGTCTGAACTACAGAAACAGGTAACAGCAGTAGATCTTTAGCATCTCCCTTTGAAGCAGCAGCATGAGAAAAAGAGGTGCTTTGAAACAAACTGTTGACAGCAAAAGAATAATGATTTAGAGAAGATATAGCAATGAGCCCATTCCTCTTTGTATCTGTCCTCCACACATCCACTCTCAGCACAATTCTTTCTGGCCTACGCAGCTGAACTGCTGTCCCAGTTCTTACTGTCATGCACATTCCCTCCACAGGAACCTGGTTCTTTACAGATTCATTACAGGACAGTCTTCTGGTTGACGTCATGTTGTTCAATTTCTCACTGTACATTGTGCTAGTACAATAATTTCATGATCTGTATTCTTGACATAACCCTCTAGATGCTTGCGAGATCAGTGTTTGTTTGTAAGTAGTAATTAAACTTTTTTTTTTAAAGGCAAAACCCTTCTATTTCAGGGAATTTGATTGTACTTGTCAGTTGTTAGTGTTATCAAGAAGGCGGCAATGTAAAATGGTTAGTCTTATTTTTTCTTGCTTAAACTTCAGGCTTATTTTAGAGGATGAATTAATAAATAATAATTAAAAAAAAAAGTCTTTCGATTTAACAACAGCTATTACTTTAGTACGTGTCAAATTTAGACATAGTCATCAGCCTAAATTTAGACATAGTCATCAGCCCATTGTTTCAAAAGAGCCTTGTGGTTAGGGCATAAACTCCCTACACAGCTCGTCTTGTTCCTACACCAGTTCAAGACATCTGGCTGTAAAATAAAACCCACCGTTTAGACTGAACAAAGAAATCTCTGTTTTGTTTCAAAGCTCTTATTCCACCACAAAGTTTATAAAAACTGAACTTACCATGCCACCATGAAAAATGAAACAGGACTCTTTATTACGTGAGGGGAAAGAAGACCAAGACTGCAAGGTCTGCTTAGAGCTTTGCTATATCAAAGAACCTAAAAAATGCAATATTATTTGTTTTTATTTGAACAGTTTTTATGAGTTTTGAGAAACAACAAGAGTTGGGCTCAAAGTACACTAAGCATCTCTTAAAATAAAGAGCAAACCTATAGTATATAGTGTGTTCAGTGTGTTCTTTAAGCAATCATTTCTTGATGATAACATCCGAAGCAGATTGGCTTATTTTTTTGTTGCCTCCAAATGCTATTGGGACAAATACATTTTACTGATGTTTATGAATAGAAACTGACATTTCAAAATAAAACCTAAGTCTGTAGATTGTTCTTTGTTAGATTTCTACATGACTGAAGGCACAACAAAATGTCCTGTAATGAAAGTATTTTTGTAGTGGTTGAATGTCAATGTGCAGCATGTTAAAGTTCATTATAATGCTGAGTGTACTAGGAAATGTGCCAATTTGTAATGCTTACGGCTGATAATGCCATCAGAATAGGTTCTGGTTTATTGCCACATACACATCAAGAGGAAGATGACACTTTTAAATGAAATTAAATTTTTTTCATATTTGTCTACTGTTTTTCTGCATGGCAGAAACAAACACTTAAAATTATGAAAGCTAAATATTTCAATTTAGTACGATATGCATGTAAATATTGTAATTCACAATATACATGTAATCTAATACAGCCTGTGCAGTATGAGTATCTGGAGAATTTCACCTTATCTTCTTTTGTTCACTCACATATATTTCAGATTGCATTCCATTCCAATGTCTTTATGTAGGACAATAGCAAGGCTACCAACTCCAGCTTTATTTTGAGAGTGACTCAGAGAACTTTAGGATCTAAGATGTTCAAAATAGGTATCCCTACTGGGCAGCTACTCAGAAAAGCATTAGGCAATTTGACAACATGTTGGAGTGCAGGAAGTTACTATAATTGATATTAGGAAAGGAGACAAGAAACGACCCTAGCAATAGGAAAGAGACTCAGCTGCTGACAGAAGCAGCACAAATCACAGGTTAATGCTGTGTTACTTCTGTGGCAGATAGACACAGTTTGTTTCCTTCCCAGAGGATAAAGGAATGCCTTTGTTACCCTTTACTCAAATCAAACTCAAAGTGTTTCCAGGGTACCTCTATGCACTTCTTATCACAGAAAAAAAAAACGGCTATGATAGTTTAAGAGTTTTCCAGTTGCTCTCATAACCAAGCTGCATTTTCAAAAGTAGTTCCAGTAGTTTTGCAAGGTTTTCTATCTACACCACAACAAAGTTCAAAACCATGGTCCATGCTTGGGACCACGTATAGTCAATCTATTCGCCATCCAAAAACTGTTTATTCCTATAGGAGTCCTTTCCTCCCTGTTGTCAGGAAACAAAAGATAAGAATGATTTGTTGAAACTAATATTACTGGGATGTGCATTCTGTATTGTAAAAAACATTAGAGATGAGAATAACAAGGCTTGAGATCATGAAAGTGTATTATTTTTAAAGAATTTTGTAAAAAGGACCTCCTCAGGTAAGATCATCCCTAAACTACCAGCTTAGGTACGAGTTCTGTGTCAAGGTTCCTGACTGTCATTACCCATTTCAGTTTAGGCATTCTTTCAGGGCAGTTTACATAAGCTTCTGTTGATGTGAAGAGATGACCTAGCCAGAATAAGTAAGAGCTTAATTCACAGCTCCTACTGGTCCAATTTAAAGTCAGGTTCGGATATACTTAACAGAAGGATGTCCTCTGAGATGCTTGGCATGCAGAACTTTTATAGACTGTCCAGCACTCACGTGCTCCCAGGGTCACTCGTCCCGTGAGAAAGCTGAAGATACCTGTTCTACCTTTAATATACTTTATCTTCACAGCTCACCTAATGAAAGAACATAAAGGGAGATGTCGTCATAGCCATAAATTTACTGGTGTCAAGAAAATGTGTTTTGAGTGGTTCTGTATCTCATAACAACATACCACAAGACAGCTGCATACAGGGATGGTCCCAGGATGCCCTACCATGCACTGGATGGCTTTGAATCATGGCTCACCTTGATCAAAAGGCCTCATGCCTCATGTACAAGGAGTAAAACAGACTTCCCAAAGATAAGGTTGAGAATTGTGCAAAAGCCCCAATGTTGTAGTTGCAGGTCCTGGAGGGTTTTGTTACCTGCTCACTACGCTGGGGCAGAGCTGATTTCAGTTCTCTAAAGCTAGAGAAATCACCTGTCTCTCAGTGTTAGAGTTCCCGTGCTGTTCATTACATTACAAAGACAGAAGGAAAAGATCAAGGTAAATGATAAAAATTTTTACTGCAAGTTTTTCTTTTCTTTTTTTTTTCAGAATGCAGTATATAGAAGGAAGTATGAAGGGGTCCATATGTTAGTGATTAATGGCAATTACTGCTTGAGATCAATTCTTAAAATGGAGAAAAATCTAAGAAAACACTTCTTTGCAAAACAAGACCCCATCAACTTATTCTGGGATATCTGGTTCTCCATTATTAAGGCCAGAAATATAGTTTGAAAGAATCAGTGAGTTGTTCCTGCCAAAAGAGACGGTTTCTGCAGATTTGAAGACCTGGCCTGTGATATACTTTGTGAGATACTGCACATACTTAAAGCCCTGCTATAGCTAGGATGGGGTCCAAATACTCTGTATCCTTGTGCTGCAGGGAGATGTGAAGATAGGGGATGGAGATTCATGCAGCAGCAGAGATGTGAGGGTCATGGATGGGTTAGAAGCTATGGCCGTAGCTGGGAATGGTCAGGTAGGAATTAGGGGTTCTCCCAGTAAGAAGGTGGTGGGACCAATGGCCCAACCGAAGTGCTGCTACACTGATGCAAGCAGCATGGGCAACAAATAGGACAAGCTAGAAGCCACTGTGAAGCAGAAAAACTATGATGTAGTCACCATCACAGAAACATGGTGGGATGACTCACAAGACTGGAATGCTGCAATGGATGACTAAAAACTCTTCAGAAGGGATAGGCAAGGAGAGAGAGGTGGTGGGGTGGCCCTGTATGTTAGGGAGTGTTGTGCATGTCTAGAACTTAATGATGGTGACAGTAGAGTTGAGTGTTTGTAGGTAAGAATTAGGGGGAGGGCCAACAAGGCAAATATCATGGTGGGAGTCTGTTACAGACTGCCCAACCAGGATGAAGAGGCAGAAGAAATATTCTATAAACAGCTAGGAGAACTCTCCAGATCTCTGGCCCTTGTCCTTATGGGGGACTTCAACTTACCAGATATCTGCTGGAAATACAAAAAAATCAGAGTGGGAACACTCTAGGGGGCTTCTGGAGTGTGTTGAGGATAACTTCCTGACACTGCTGGTGAGGGAGCCGACTAGGGAAGGTGCCCCGCTGGACCTGTTGTTTGTAAACAGAGAAGGACTTGTGGGGGATGTGAAGGTTGGAGGCCATCTTGGGCATAACAATCATGAAATGATAGAGTTTTTGGTTCTTGTAGAAGCAAGGAGGGGGGTCAGCAGGACTGCTACCTTGTAATTCCAGCAGGTGGACTTTGGTCTTTTCAGGAGCCTGGTTTACAGAGTCCCTTGGGAAACCATGCTGAAGGGCAAAGGAGTCCAGGAAGGCTGGACATTTCTCAAGAAGGAAGTCTTAAAGGTGCAGGAGTAGGCCATCCCCATGTGCTGAAAAATGAGCTGTCAGGGAAAAAGACCATCCTGGCTAGACAGAGAGGTATGGTTGCAGCTCAGGGAAACAAGGAGAATTTAAGACCTGTGGAAGAAAGGACAGGCCACTCATGAGAACTTCAAAGATGTAGTGAGGCTACATAGGGAAAAAATTAGAAGGGTCAAAGCACAACTAGAGCTTAACCTGGCTACTGCTGTTAAGGACAACAAAAAAAGTTTCTATAAATGTGGGAGAATTTTTAGAGATTAGTGGTCATCCTGTGAGCACCCCAAGCACTGAGGACTTGTTGACAACAGTGTAAGCTTCAAGGAATGTAGAAGGTCAAATTGTGTTTTGTGAACGGCTGAGTTATGTGGAGGGAGGAAAGAACTGTTGCTGAATGTACCGATAAGCAGGATTTTTGAGTAAAACACAGAAGTAGATAACTATGCGAGTGAACAGCTGGGGCTAGCCAATCATACAGTAGCGATGCTTGCTTGAACTATGCATGTAACCAATTGTTGCTTGAGTGTTGCGTGGTGCGGGAGAAAACTATATTAGCTGAGCTATCTGTGCAATAAAGTGGCATTTACCTTGATCATATTGGTCGTTGTGTATCTGTTCAAGCTTCCGTGTCAACATATAAATACATTAACAATAAAAGGAGGACTAAGGAAAATCTCTGTCCTTTAGTAGATAGGGGCAGAAACATTGTGACAAAGGATGAGGAAAAAACTGAGGTACTTAATGCCTTCTTTGCCTCAGTCTTTAACAGTAAAAATAGTTGTTCCCCGAGTACCCAGCCCCCTGAGCTAGTAGATAGGGGTGGGGAGCAGAACGAAGCCCTCATAATCCAAGGGGAAATAGTGAGGGACATGCTACAGCACTTAGATACATACAAGTCTATGGGGCCAAATGGGATCTACCTGGCGGTACTGAAGGAGTTGGCAGACATGCTCACCAAGCCACTTTCCATCATTTATCAGCAGTCCCAGCTAACAGAGGAGGTCCCAGTAGCCTGGAGGTTAGCAAATATAATGCCCATCTACAAGAAGAGCCAGAAGAAAGATCTGGGAAACTACAGGGCTGTCAGTCTGACCCCGGTGCTGGGGAAAGTTATGAAGAAGATCACCCTGAGTGCCATTACGCATGACATGCAGGACAATCAGGTGATCAGGTCCAGTCAACATGGGTTCCTGAAAGGCAGGTCCTGCTTAACAAACCTGATCTCCTTCTGTGACAAGGTGACCTGCTTAGTTGATGAGGGAAAGGCTGTGGATGTGGTTTAGCTGGACTTCAGTAAAGCCTTCAACACCCTTTCCCACAGCATTCTCCTGGAGAAACTGGCTGCTCACAGCCTGGATGGGTATACTCTTCACTGGGTAAAAAACTGTCTGGATGGCCACACCCAGAGAGTGGTGGTGAATCCAGTTGCCAGCCGGTCACAAGTGGTGTTCCCCAGGGCTCAGTATTGGGGTCTGTTCTCTTTAATATCTTTATCAACGACCTAGACGAGAGGATTGGGTGCACCCTTCGTAAATTTGCAGATGACACTATGTTAGGCAGCAATGTTGATCTACTTGAGGGCAGGAAGGCTCTTCAGAGGAATCTGGATAGGCCAGATCAATGGGCTGAGGCCAATGGTATGAGGTTCAACAAGGCCAAGTGGCGAGTCCTGCACTTGGGTCATGCAGCACTACAGGCGTGGCGAATGGCTGGAAAGCTGCCTGGAGGAAAAGGATCTGGGGGTGCTGGCTGACAGCCAGCTGAATACGAGCCAACGGTGTGCCCAATTAGTCAAGAAGGACAATAGCTTCCTGAACTGTATCAGGAGTAATGTGTCAAGCAGGACTAGGGAAGTGATTGTCTCCTTGTACTCGGCACTGTTGAGGCTGCACCTTGAATACTGTGTTCAGTTTTGGGCCTCTCACTACAGGAAAGACATTGAGATTCTGAAGAGTGTCCAAAGAAGGGCAATAAGGCTGGTGAGTGGTCTTGAGCACAATTGTTGTGAGAAGTGGCTGAGGGAAGTGGGGTTGTTTAGCCTGGAGAAAAGAAGGCTGAAGGGAGACCTTATCGTTCTCTACAACTACCTGACAGGAGGTTGTATCAAGGTGGGTGTCGGTCTTTTCTCCCAAGTAACAAGTAATAGGATAAGAGGAAATGGCTTCAAGTTGCACCATGGGAGGTTTAGATTGGATATTAGTAAAAACTTCTTCACCAAAAGGGTTATCACACATTGGAACAGGCTGCCCAGGAAAGTGTTGGAATTGCCATTTCTGGAGGTATTTAAAAGACAGGTAGACATATTGCTTAGGGACATGGTTTAATGATGGTTTTGGCTGTGTTAGGCTGATGGTTGGACTTGATGATCTTAAAGTCCCTTCCAACCTAGACAATTCTATGATTCTATGATTCTATGATGTAGGTAACCTGTCCTGAATGAGTGGTGTAATGTGCATCACATAAATTAATTAAGTCAGGAAGAAAACGAATGAAGGATGTAACATGTATTTGTCGCTCTGATGACCGAAAGATAGGGAACCGCCTATGCAGGTGAAGTTCTCAGACACTGCAAAACCAATCTCTTGGTGGACAGTCTGTTCTACACCTGTTTTATTTACACTCCTTATCAATTTCTTATGAACCAAGAATTAATGAGAACTAAAGGGGATAGCTGGCTTCTCCCAAGGCCTCTGCAGCCAGAGAGCAGGCAGATGTTCACTTTTCAGGCTGCAGCAGTGGTACAGGATTGCCTGATGTGGGTAACAGCTGTCCAAGGGTAGAGGAAGGAGCCTGCATGAGAACTTCTGGTCTACTAGCTCAGGTTGCTTGCCAACACATCTGTGTCAGTTCTGGATTATTGGCTGGCATACAGTGCTTTGGGGAGAGCTGAGCAGGGAAATCTCATGAAAGCTGAAATAACCTTGTTCAAAATAAGTGTGGGTTGTTTGTTTTGTTGTTTGTTTTTTTTTTAACAAAAGAGGTCAGAATATGCCTATAACCTCCTTCATGCTCTGCAATTTAATCTACCTCAGGTGTCTTAGTTCACCAGTCCTTCCTCTCACATCTCACCAGAAGACACTCATTGCTGTGTGTGCCTGGGGCAGGGGGGATGCATATATTTTGCTCTGGGAACAGTGTGCTCCTGTGCATGCAGCAAATATCCCTCAGTGTGTGTTTTGGCTAAAGCTGGCACTACAAGGCTATCAGTGCTATCCAGGATTTTGTTTTCCTAGCTGAGAAATGTGGGAGCAAGGCAATGTGATTTAACCCATCTGCTCTGAGCAAAGGCAATTATTTCCTTCTCTCCCACTCAGTCCTTCATGGCTGTGAAAATCTATTAAAGTAAACTCTAGCTTTGCCCATTGACACCTGCCTTTCTCCCACAGGAGCCCTGTCTTCCTCTATTTTTCTCTCCAGTATCAGGGAATTCCAGTATGTTTAGCCACTAGCAGCTGCCTCAAAAACACAGAAAAAAAAATGCCTCAAAGATCAGGTGAGGAAGAGGAGGGACTGGAGCCAAAAAAGTCAGAAGATCTGCCCAGAAGACCCACTGTTCCCACTCTGCGGTGTTTTTGGCAGGACACATCAGCAGCTGTGCAGTTTTGCAATTTTATTTCAGCAACACTCACAGTTTCAAGCATTATCAACCATATCTGGTGAGCACACGTGCTCTGGAAAAATTCAACCATCACAACAGCTTCAACTGTGCATCTTTCCTAGCAAACTGTCCTGTAAAGCAAAGTTATTCCTGTGAACAGGTGAAGTATTTGTTGGCTCAAAGGCATCTGCTCAGAGGAGAACTGTGATGGCTATTCTGAGGGCTGTGTCTAACAGTTGTTAGACTCAAAACTTTGGCTTTTTTCAATATATACAGTATATGGTATAGGTTCTTCAGGCTAAAAATATCTAGTTGTTTCAAGCTAAAATAAGGTTAGTTAAAGTAAGTTAAACTCTAGTCACCTGACTATTGCACAATTAGCTGCTTCAGCTAAGAAATAAGATTCAGCTGAAATAAGAATGGGTGAGTCTAGACAAGGCCAAGCAAGTCCTTTGGCCTTATATATCATAGCTACTACAAGCTTGTGGCCTGTTAATAGCAACGGGAACAGCACAATTACTACAGTTACACAGTGTTGAACCTTCTACTATGGGAATAAATGTCTCTTACAAAGTGTAGGACTTTAAAGCAAATACTAGTAGCTGTTGATTCCAGTATCTTAATGTAATTTGATCAAAACTATGCAAATCATCACACACAGCTTCACTCTCATAGCTCATTTCAAAACAGTGTAAGTAGTGGCAGTTGCTTTTAAGAGAAATAATTTTAATTGTTCTAGATTAATGACTGTATTAGTTTCTATTTTCCCAACAAAGTCAAATAACAGGGTTGTGAGGCTTAGTTGGTTAATATTTTTGCAAAGCAGAAGTTTTGTTTCATGCCACTAACAGGCTCAGCTAAAGACTGTACATTGTTTATAATACCATAACCACCAAGCTTGTCTTTTCTTTTGATAAGTATGGTAGTTTAAAAAAGATCCTCTGCTGAGCTAATTAGGAAGGTGTATTAATCCCAAATAATTCCATGTTGAGCTCACTTCTTCTTAGCTAAACGGCCTGAATTCCCATTGTTCTGAATCTTTTGAGCTGGTTTAGAAGATAATTGTGAAAATACTAGTAAAAAGATTACACCAAAAGTTGCTGTGATTACTAACACAGGTCAATCTATGGAGCTAGACAGCTCCTCAAAATCCCCAGTATACGGACCCAGATAATGAGTATGTGTTAGATACTGTGTACACAGCCCCGATTTCATTCCTCAAAATGGGGTGGCAGCAGCATGAAGCTTCTGCACAATTCCCTGTGGAAAGCCAAGTCACAAATTATTTAGTTTGGATCAGCAATACCTAGTTTATGAGACCTTGAATAAACAATTGCCTCTACATTCACAGGGAGTGCCAATGAAATTCTCACTAGGATAAAAGAAAACTAGAGCACTTCAGTAATATTACCCTTACTATTTTAAGATATTTCTGTTATACTAGGATACCTCTGTAGTGCCAATAAGAAAAACAATCTGATGCCAGTGTCAACTGTGTGTTCTACTTAGCACAGTTATTTTATTAACAGACACTGATATCGTCTCTCAGGGCACACTGAGAAATAAGAAGGGGGAAACTTCTACAAATGCATAATGCCTGAATGTTCTGTCAAGTAATGTTTGTTTAAATGTGAAATGCTAAAGTATTTTCTCATACATCAGTTTCCCATAGAGCCTAACAAAATACAAAACAGCAACAGAAGCTAAATGCTAAGTTGTAGTCGGAAAAAATCCTTATTTCTCCCTCTCTCCAAAGAACCCTGATTTTCATATCAAATTGTAAATGGTTTTCCAACCTCATAGGCTAAATAAAACTTATTTCTAACCAAATCAGGTTTTAAAAAGTAATTTTCCAATGTTTTTGAAGTGATTGCTATTAATTATTTCCCTCAAAAAAGCAATTTACCATGTAGAAAGAGGACTCTTCTGAAAGGTCCCTACCAGGCTCAGTGCCCTTCTGATTGACTTGGGAGTAGTCTACCACACATAGCTCTGAAAGAAACAGACACTCCTGTGTTCAGTATTGCAGCTAATCAAGTCAGATTGCTCCTGAGGAGAGCCAGTGGCGTATCCATTTACTGTAGCTCATTCACATGAATTTGTCATCAGCTGAAACGGCTGGTGCCCTCATGAAGACAGTCCTTTCTTTCATAGGCAGGCTTCTGTCAGACATCCCCACTGCCTGACCTTCCAAGAATTCTAAGTACCCAGAACACAACTCCAAATGCAGGACTAAAAAAACTATCTCGACCTAGAGAACTTCATCTGAATATTCTGACATTAATATCCCCCTCAAAAAACAGCATGAAGGCAATATATACCAAAAAGTTTAATTAAGCACAAACCATACCAGAATGTTTTGATTACTATATCTCCAATCATATTTGTTTGCAATAATTTAAGAAACAATAACACTTTAAATCTTTAGAAGATCAAAATCTTCTAGCACTTCTTCAAATCTCCTTAGAGATTATTTTTTTACTGTCTATTGCCAACATAGCTTTTTAATAGATGATTGGAAGTGTACAAAGGCAAAATGCTGCACTCAGGCCATATAGTACTGCATTAGAGGAGTTCCAAAGCAATGTATATATCATTTGACCCAAACAGTCATTGTGTGTTAAGTACCTACAGAAACCCAGGGACTGATTTTCTAAGTACCACTTAAAGTTCCACTTTTACAGTCAACTTTGTACAGGCAATTCTTGTAACCAAATCCTGTTGGGTCCACAGATGTGTAATACAATGACAAGAAGACCTTAAACAATACCAGTTCTCCAGCAGTCAGGGCTAAGTTATTAGTCATTACCAGATCATATTTTAAATTAAATTTTCAGATCTGCAGAAGTTATGGTAACAGAACCAGCATGGTAAACTACTTAAACTCTTGCTTTAGCATTGTCTTATGCACCGCATTTCTCAATCCATGCATTTTTCAGGTACCTTTTTGGACATCTACTGAGACTTATCTTAGGAACAATACCAGTGGAGAGAGCTCTATACAGCAAGCTTCAGACAATTGTTCCAAGACCAACATTGTTAGAAACGCTGTATTCCAGGGGCAATATTTTAAATTTTGCTTACAGTGGCTGAGCAATTTTAGGGCAAGAAAAGAGCATTTATAATCTATTGATCAAAAGATTATTGAGTCATGCACCCTCTTTACTGGAGAGGGAAGGAAACTACCTGTAAATATCGGTTGAAGATTAATTACTATAATGACTTGTTGGGCTGTTTTTCAAAACAACTGGTGTCAATACTGCAGCATCCTTTCTAAGACAGTGGATTACTACTGACTCAGCTCTGAAGTTTGGATAACATCAGGTTGTCAGCAGGCTTGAACTCCTTAGAATGCAATGGCTTTTCAATACTTTGTCTAGACTACTTTATAATTTGGCAGTGTGGGACAGCTTCTGAAGCAACAACAGCATGTAGTTAGAAAACATTAAAGGTCCTGATCTACAACTGATCCATGGGACTATCCAAGATACCTTTGTTAGGCAACAAAGACCTTATTCTCTTCTCTTCCACATTTTTTCAGTAACTTTATTCTTTTTCAACCTTTCTCCAAGTGATCCTAGAAAAAGCAAATTAAGTAAAACAAAAATGTAAATTAGATGTCAGGAATTATTAGGAGAGAAATGAAGTGCAAAACATAGAAAATTACTCTGTCATTGAATAAATTTATGGTTCACCTGCTACTTAAACATTGGTTCCCTATCTCAGGGATATAATGGCAGGTTGAAAGGTAAGGTTCAAGAAGATCTCTACATCGATCACAAGGATGGACCTTCTTGCATGCAAGAAACAACTAAATAAACTAGGACATTCAGTCTGAAAAAAAAAAGCAATCAAGGGAGATATGATGCAGGTCTACAAAATCAAGGGGGTTGCAAAAGATTGAACAAAGTGGAAAAAAATAGGAGCATCAAATGACATTATAAGAAATAATTAAAAATAGAAAATAAAAAGTAAATGATTCCTCCTACAACATGCAGTAATGATTTGGAGTGCTTTGCCACTCTGGAAAGTTAAGAGCTTAAACTAGTTCAAGAATGGACTAAATGTGTTTAAGGACGAGAACTTCAATGATATACAGAAGAGGTGTATAGCTCAGAAAGCCTCCAAGACATAAGGGGTTGTGGATTGACTATGCATGAAAATGACTGTACATGCTGAATCTAGTCTCCTACTTTTGTCATCTTTTAGCTGCTAATACAGACAAGCTACTTGTATCTTTGACCTAAACCAATATAGCTGGGTTTACATGCTCTGTGGCTCTCTCAGCCATTTCTTTTAGTGCCTCTGAAGTTTTTTAAAGAAGCCTACAACCTCTTCATCTGCTGTCACCATTTTGTTTGTGCTGCAGCTTTTCAGAACAGATGTTTGCAACTGGGAGCTGTCACAGCTAGAAGTGAAGCTCCTTCTCTGGGCTGGTACAGTGAAGGACAAATTATTGCATTACAGTAAGGTTATCCCTAAGCTAAAACTGCTTTGATTCTGCTTTTATGAAGTTCATGCCCTACAAATACAAACATTGACAATCATTCTATCAGTTAATTGGCAGTTATGTGGTTCAAGTACAAGAATCTGCCTAGGATGAAAATAAAATAAGACATTTAAACAACATGCTGGTTTATATTGATGAAAACATAAACAATATCTTCACGTCAGCAGAATGGGGTTTTAGACTCACAGTTCTATATAGTCTGTTCCTTTGTAGAGGACTATTTCACTAAGCTCTTTTTATTACTATGTGAAATTGATCATTCTGTCCAATGCTAGTTAATTTCTCTAATCAGATATTTTAGTGGAAACAAAATATATGGTAACCCATAAATACACAGCTTATTGATATAATCATTTTTTAATAAAATAGACTTTGTAAAATGAGGAATGATTGTATATCTTTTCAGTGTCAGTTGCCCTAGGATGGTATTATTCCTTCCTGTCAAAACAATTCATCTAAAAAGAATAGAAATTTAAATAATGTAAAACCTA
Source organism: Charadrius vociferus (assembly GCF_000708025.1). Classification (NCBI taxonomy): domain Eukaryota; kingdom Metazoa; phylum Chordata; class Aves; order Charadriiformes; family Charadriidae; genus Charadrius; species Charadrius vociferus. The sequence continues at coordinate 4,648,158 of NW_009647572.1, read as the reverse complement.
CTTGACCGTGGTTGTTTCTCAGTGAATGTAGAAGTAGAAGGAAAAGGAGCTAGAGCTAGCAGTGCATGAAAATATCAGAGATCACTGGTCAAAATTCACTAAGAAAACCATTTTATGAGAAAAACTGATCTTACAATGTCTTCTGAGTATACGTGGGCAGTAGGTACAGCACACAGTAAAATGATGGGGGAGTGGTATGGCTCTAAAAAGTCTTTTTCTTAGACGAGAGCCCATGACCTCTAGTCGTAGTTATAGTTGCCTCCCTTGGGAAGAGAAATCAGCACAGATTGTTCCACATATGACTGTGAAACAGACTTTGTTATAAGCAGAAATCTGAGCCAGGTGTAGAGCATCCAGGATCAACATCAGTAAGGCCACATTACTCCAAGGGCAAGAAGAAATATGAATTACAGCTACTATGTTTAAAATAGTATAAAATTATAATACTATTTTTTAAAAACTTAGGAAACATTAGAAAATAAGGAATAAAACATACAAATTTCTTTTTTTTTTTTTTTTTTTTTAAAGAGAACTGTTTCTTCACTTGTAACTCATGTAAAGTTTTCCAAATATATATTTCATCAGGTGAGACCTGATCATGGTCATGATTAGTATTGTATGTGACTCAAGGATTTTAAATGAATCTTTGCAACATCATGGTCCTTGTTATTCACAAAAAGGAATAGTGCTAAAGCGAAATGCTTTGTGTATGCTTTTCTTCAGCAATTTCTAGAACCACTTATTCTTTGGCTTTGTAGGGTGTATTCATTTTAAATATCACAACAAAAGTCACATAATATATATGCACATAGTTACAATATAAAAAATGATAAAATAGTAATTACCTTAATATTCAAACACTTCCTTAATTTATCATCTTTGCATGCAAGATTTATAGAAGCTGTCTTTCTAAATCCTCTCAGTCAATAATAATGGGTGCATTTATTAAATAACTGAAGAGCCCAAATGTAGTCCTTGATCAGACTAAAGCAGAACTGAAACACTATAATTTCATGAGCTGTCTTTTTAAGCAAGATTCCAGCTTCTTGCTAATGAATGCAGTTCATTCATATTAAAATCAAATGTAATTTTATCACTGCTGATATGACTTGCAAAATACTGATCAAGATAATGTCAAATATTTTTGAAAGGCGTTCAAAAGAGGTTACTTTCAAGAGTCTGTGTTGTCCTTGTCTTCGCTTTTTCTTTTTCCCAGATTTCAATTTTCCACTGTTCAAACTGATGCTTACTTCTTTCTTACTTTTTCTCCATTTTCCAAGGAAATTCTGCCAAGGAAATCACTACACCTGAGCTGAGAGAAGCATGTATGGGAGCTGAAGGATAGGGAAAAGAAAGGTTTGTTGAGAACTTGAACAGAAACCAAGGACATCTTTTATTTCAGATTGAGTCGAATTGACTGATTTGAGGTGTTTTGCTTTATTTTCATTTTTACTCAGGGTATTATACATAATTTGTGAACAATATTTTATTTTACCTGAAATAATTATTTTATTTTTTCAGAAAATCATTTCATGTGGAAATAGATCATGCATGTAAAGAATAAGGTTTTCAAGCCACAAACAAAATTTGAGAATGTGTAGTGCTATTAAATATTGCCAGTTCCATTTCTGGTTACAATGTTTTATTATTATTTGTGCATTTATATTAATGTATTTGATGAATATATATGCAAGTCTCATTTTTTTCCTTTTAAGTTTGGAGTCACTACAGTAAAAATAGGAAATGTCTGTCTTTAATGTTCTCAATAGTGTTTGTGCCTGCAAGAACTAAAGCAGCTTTCCTTACCTAAATACATACTATGATCATTTGTATTTAACTGAAGTGTTCTAGGCCTCATTTGAAATAGCTAGGTTTTCTAGAAATTATATGTAGATAACAATAACCAATGAAGTAAATGGCTTTTTATCCAATCTCACTAACTGATCTTGTAACAGTAACAGATACAACAATTCTATCCAAGAAAACAAGTTATTTTTTTAACAGGCTGCTCTCAGGAGTTAACCCATTCTTTCCAGGATGTTGTCCCCCTTTCCCTTCAGAAATTAGTAATTTGTTCCAGTTTTAATGCTCTCGGCAAATAGGCCAGCCTCTGTTTTGAAGTCTCACTCTTTGCCTTTGTTTTAATAGATTTTTTCTTCTCACTGTATTAATCATCACAAATGTGAGTGCTGAAAAGTAATTAAGATTACTTATCCAAACTGCTTCTTGATATGGTAAATCTTGCTTATTTTATGAATACACTTTCCTGTCATGGAAGGACATTTACTTACAGTGCCCCCTATCTTGAGACTTCTAGAAACAAAAAAAAAAAAAAAACAGTTCTCAAATGAAGTTTCAAAGCTCAAATTGCCAAAATTTTGAACAGGTGGGCATGATCACAAGGTAGGGCTTGTTCAGGTTAAGGTGTCCTTAAAAGGTTATAGATCTTTTACTGGAAGCTTTAGTCCTTAGCTAAGCCACAGTGAGGGACCTTGTATTTGCACCTTCTTATATGAAGGGAAACAACTGGTTTGTAAACAACTCTGTTTTGCTTTGCATTTGCAGCAAGCTAAGATGTGAACAGGAGGGGCTACTGCAGCTTAGATGGATATCAGCAATCTTTGAGCGTGGGACAGTAACTTCCTGAAGGCATATTAATATTCCTCTGATCTTCTACCACTCTTTTTTTACTTTAATTCTCTCTGAAATATCTAAGCTCCAGTTACACCAAATCAATCTTCTTGTATGAACATTTTTCTAACTAAGAAGTATGGAACTATATTTCAGTCCAGTGTTTTCACACCAGGGATACAATACCCAAGGGTGACTATTCATTTCTATATTAAAAAATATGAGACACCTACTCCAATGACCCGAAGAAAAATTTTCTAGGACTAGTTTATGAGGCCATATTTTCAGTGCAGAATACTGGCTCACCACTAAGGTACTACACTAGTACCTGCCTAGTAGTTAGTCACCAGACTGTAGATTGAGAGCCACTTCATGTTCCTTTTTTTACTGCATATAAATACTGTCAACGGCTTGAGTTTGAGACTTGGATTCCCACTTCAAAGCTCACATTCTTTAATCTTGTTCTTTGAGATAAACAATTTTCCTCATTTGTTAAACCAGCTGATCCCCAAGCTGCCACATCTTCAGTCTGACTGGTAACACAGCTTAACATCATCTTGTCTATTAACAGTAAAACAGCCCTAAGATTGCTTTTTCCTGTACTTATATTTTTAGCTTTATCCTTTCCAGTTGACTCTTGGCAAGACTCTAGAAGTAGCCATTTGAAGATTAAAGGTTTCAGCTTCTTGAGAAATTATTATTATGTCCTTTAATCACAGGTTTTCTACACAGACTGCAATCTTACAAGCATTTTGGCATCACAATCAATGAATGGAGAATGTTTGCAAACAACGAGCATCTTTCTTTTTCCTTTTCCAGAGTCAGTATTTCAATAGTCCATGAAAATCCTCATGGAATTTAAGAAGTGTCATTAACCAAAAGCCAAATCTGACCTGTGTGAATGAAGTGCCATTGATGTGATGAAACTGATATCATCTGGCAGCAGTGTAGATTAACTGGACCTGCACTGCTAGTTCATTCTCCAATGAGAATAGAGCACAACGACATAAGGCTTCTTAGGATGAGCAAAAAAATGGATAGAATTTTTCAGGGAAAAGGTAGCAGAGAAATAAATGTCACTTTAAAAGGCATTATGTTTTGTACAGAGGAAAAATAGCTGCTACTAAAGGGGTACAGAATCTCTACTTACACTTCATGGCCTGCAGGAAAAGTTTTCTTTTGTTTTATTTTTGTTTCTGTTTCAACCTACCTGCTTATACTGAACATCCCAGATGCTGCTCAGTTACGTAGAAAAAAATATCATTACGCTTTTCAGAAGCTGTTGAAATAAAATGTTTTAACTAAAACATCCTGATTTTGCCACATTCTGCTAAAGGTTACTAAATTGAGATGAGTGACATAACTTCTCTCTTTGAATTTGAAAAGGCTTGTAAGATTTAGAAGACAAAAAAAATATCAACTCCCACCAAAGCTTTCAAAATTGAAAATGATAATATTTGTGAAAGACTCATTAACTGAAGGTAAGAATGTCCAAGTTTAGAGTGTTTCATTTCATAATGCCACATATCTTATAATCCATATTTAGATGTTTTTAATATTTAGATGAAAACTAGTCATAGAGTTCAGAAAAATAACTCAGTCTTCACGTTGTCCGAAAACTGTTCTGCATAGCATATCTGAAATAAAAACCACGGATATAGCTTTGTAGCTGAGAGTTTTTCTATTAAAATCCAATGCTGTACCAGACTTCTTTTTTTTGTACTGTAAAGCTAGATAAGAAAGTAAAATATAGTAATTAATATAGTAATATCCAGCTGGAAAGGTACATAAATGAGAATAATAAAAGCTTGGCCTTTATGAACACTAATATGCTTTATTGGAAAGTCTTGTTAAATACTTCTGTAGGATTGGGCTTTAAATAATAGAATCTCACCAGCTTCTTCAGATACAGGGTGGGAAGGACTTACCACAGCTCTCCAGAGCTATTTATCCAGATGCAACAACACATATATAGATGAGAGCTGCCTTCTCATAGACTTCCATTATACTGTGCAACAGGTGCACTTTGTACTCCTATGAGATGGTGGAAGGTGGACTTCATAGTACTGAGTTTAGTACTGCAACTTGATCAGTATTTCAGAAGAGATCTGAAATGAATACAAACTTAAATTCCCCCAAACTTACCAAATCATACACTGAGATGTCTGCATGAAATTTGTTAGTCAAGCAAAGAACTGGGAATGACTGAGACCGAAACTGCAAATCCTCTTATGTGACTCTGTGGTGTCTTTGCTGAAGGCTTTTATTTCCCACTTACCTGTTTCTTGATAAAGTCCTGTACACTCAATTTCAAGAGAAGTCTTTTAAAAATAAAAATGTATAACTGACATATCAAATATCTTTACAGTTTCACTTATAAAAAAAAAAAAAAAATTAACCATCATTGAAATAAACATGCAACCTTGAAATATATTTCCAGAACAGCTCAGATTTGTCTTAAAGAATTTGAGCCAAGTTAATTTTTACGATCACTCCTTCAATATTCAGATTATTTTTACAGTATACTAATGAAAGACTAAAAAAGATGCAGTGACTATAGCCTTTCAATACAATAAACACAGCATGGGAAGCAGGAAAACGATCCTGATCAAGGGTTGTATATAATATTATTTATATGCTTTTAGTTGATTGATTGCATCCCACATACACTCTGCCCCTGACAGTGGCTGTTATGGCAGTGTTGCTAAAGGAGGAGGAACTTCCTAGAATAAATAGAAAAATGATTTTGCACGGCTCAGTAACAATAGAAATAAGTATCATGAGCTATAGTTTATGAAGTAGAAGTTTCTCAGCTACTTATAATGGACTGTCAAATGTAAGACAGCATGTAAATGGATAGAAATATTAAAATAATTCTAGCATAGCTTCTGAGAAAAAAATTACTAAAACATTTTTTATTTCTAAAAAATCACCAAAATACAAAAAAAAAAAAGGCAAACTGGTGCCAGAAAATGGAGGAACAACTTACTGCAATGTCATCCATAGACATTCACATAAATCAGTTAATGGTGATCTCATGTTCTAAGATTTGCCCATTGTTGAAATGATACATCTTGACAGGACTAGAGTATCCTGTACTGCCAACGATGTATAAGCTCTTAGCTGTAATGGCCATCTTTTTAGACTAAGACTTAGATGAAAAGGACATCATTTTCTCTGTAATCACTGATGCCCTAAATACATGCAAATATCAAAATGTTCCCAAGTTTCTTAATCACCGCCCACTTGGAAGTGTAATAGTCCATTCTTTGCTTGATGATTTTCAAGGCAGTAATGAAGCAGTGCTGGAGCTCTAAAAATATAGGAAGTATACTGCAGTCAAATGATTTAAACATCGATGAAGTGTCATTATTTGTGGATGATAACTCTACTGCTAAACTTGGGAGACATAATTCTATCCACAAATTAATGGGAAATGAGAATAAATACATTTCCAGTTAATTATCCAATTCATACACTGCATAATACTGAAAAGTAAGCTTTAGGTGAGCCATAATTTAATCTTGCAGACACAAGTCACTGATCATTATTATTCATTTGCCAAAAAAGTTTTAGAATTATAGGAGATATTTAATTTGTCAGATGTGAATACAGGGAAATGGTCAGGCATGCCCCGATAAGATAGCTACCTCAATATTCTCCAGTTGCAAGGATCTTAAAATATTATTTAGCTATGGAAATTGCTTTTAGTTACATTAATAAGAATTACATAATTGCTGGTTTTGTGATAAGTATGATAAAGTTAGGAATGTTGGAGTCATCCTCATAATGATGAAATACTAATAATTTTTCTTGACATAGTCTTTATAATGATCTGATTTTGCATGCACTATGTTTGTGACATGGTGCATTGGTGCATATTACTATACAAAGAGAAAGTTTGCTACAATTCTTGGTCATAAAATTGCATCATGGCAAACAAAATAAGCAAAAAGGAATTTCATTCTGTGAAATGCTTTAGATTTCTAATGCCTGATTTAATATTTTGGTGTCAGCTAACTGAAGCAACTTAACCTATTGAGTTAGGTTGTCCTAAAAAGGGAAATGGCAACCATTTCTGAAAATGAAAACAGATGAAGTATAAATTCTTAGCTGAAACATTGTGTAGTCAAAGATTTAACAGAATGTACACACACACTTCAGGAGTCTTGTATTAGGTCTTGAAATCCTAGTTGGCTAAATTTGTTGACAGTTGTAGAATTTATGCTTGTTCCCATCTCAGAAACAGCAGAGAAAATAGTATCTTTTTGTGTGTAAACAGATCTGGACATATTAGAGAAATGTGCTACTTACTGATATCAATTATAATCTTCAAATTAAAGGTAATTCCAATTACATATTTTTAAAATGTTAATAATTAATTTAGAAAATACTTAAATTCATTAGAAATTATTACCCTTTTAAACAATACACTAAATTTTATGACATCAGAATATTATATTTAAAGGAAGGGAAATTATAGATGTAAGAGGTAACTATGTGGTCTATTAAAAGAGGTAGTATTATCCTAAAAAGTTCCATAATATAAAGGATTCTTCTTTATTTTTTATGAGGTCATTCTTAAGCAGGCAAAGCTCACATTATTGCTGTGTAAGAATATATTTATCTTTATGATCAGTGAGGAATGAGACAGAACAAAGGTATAGATTCAGTCTGCATGGAGAATTCTGCTGAGCAGTTGCCAATTATTGAGGAATAAGGTCTAAAGCCTTCATTCTGCTGGATATTCTGTAGAGGTAGACTTGTGTTCGAAGAAGTAGCCTCTGGCTTCACCGGAGCATGATAGTCTCCCTTTGTTGAATAACCTGCAATATCAGCAGAATAATATGCTGATAACAAAATAGCTCTTAACCAGCCTTGCAAAATGTGTTAAACTCTATTCTGCAAAATAAGCTGATTCTCTCCACAGAGAACTGTATCCCATGTCTGAATCCCCAGTACTAGGGGCTATTTAGAAATCCTACAGGATAGAAAGTGTTTACACTTGACTTTTATATCAGCTGTAGATCTGTTCACATCTTCTACACATCTGAACATATCATTTACGAAAGAATTTCCATCGTCTGAGTAACACTACACAACTGGAACAGGAGGCAGCAGTCTACCCCTTACTGTATTCACAGCACTTTGAAAATATTAAGTACGAGAAGCAAGAGCAGCACATTAGAGGTGGTAAACCAGACATAAACACACAACCACAGTTTATTTCACTGATATTCCCAGCGAGCCTGGAGCAAGTGGGATGAAGTTTGTGTAGTAGAAGCTAAAAATGAAAATAAGTGAATGAAGCAGGATTTGGCTAAAGATTTTTTTTTTCTAAAGGCAGATTATTGATTTATTTTGTTCTTTTTTATCTTCTCACCCCGCACAAACATACTAAGAATCGGGATTAGTATTAGCATCACTGCAAAGTTGCCTCTTTTTCTCAGTGCAATGTAATATCCAAGTCTATATTATCCAAGTCTAACTGCCTATAGCTCTCCTAGGCAGACACGGGTATAGTTCAGTTTGTTATGTTGAAAGAGATGGACAGTATTTTGCAAACAGTGATTGTCTATTCATACAAATAAAGCATGGTTCTGCAGGTATTTATGTCATGAATGCAGCTTTGTTTAGTGTACACCAAATATACTGACTTATGATAATGATTTAAAAAAGCAATGGTATAGATTCTGCTTAATAGTGTGGCACTTCACTAACAGAAAATAGTCAGAAAGACTGAGTGTACACTTGCTTGTTTTAAGACCCCTGATGGCACATGCAGCACTTCCCTGAGTCCAGAGAAATTCATTGCTTTCCTGTTATGGAAGACACTACTGAAACTGAAGTCAGTGTTAGTTCTTCCCTGAGATCCAACAGGATGACAAAACAACATTGCCAAAACAGATACAAATCACTCGCATTTTTGGTTTCATATATGTATGAAGGATAGGATAGGATAGGATAGGATAGGATAGGATAGGATAGGATAGGATAGGATAGGGTAGGGTAGGGTAGGGTAGGGTAGGGTAGGGTAGGGTAGGGTAGGGTAGGACAGGATGGAATGGAATGGAATGGAATGGAATGGAATGGAATGGAATGGAATGGAATGGAATGGAATGGAACGGGATGGAATAGAATATTTTCAGTTGGAAGGGACCTGCAATGATCATCTAGTCCAAATGCCTAGCCACTGCAGGGCCAACCAAAAGTTAAAGCATGTTAAGGGTATTGTCCATATGCGTCTTCAACACTAACAGGCTTGGGGCATCAACCACCTCTCTAGGAAGCCTGTTCCAGTGTTTGATCACCCTCTTGGTAAAGAAATGTTTCCTAATGTCCAGTTTAAACCTCCCCTGGCACAGCTTTGAACCATTCCCACACATCCTGTCACTGGATACCAGGGAGAAGAGCTCAGCTCATCCCTCTCCACTTCCCCTCCTCAGGAAGCTGTAGAGAGCAATGAGGTCACTCCTCAGCGTCGTTTTCTCCAAACTAGACAAGCTCAAAGTCCTCAGCTGGTCCTCATAGGACATGCCTTCCAGCCCTGTTGCCCTCCTCTGGATGCATTCAATGACCTTCACATCCTTCTTAAATTGTGGGGCCCAGAACTGCACACAGCACTCAAGGTGAGGCCACACCAGCACTGAATACAGCAGGACAGTCACATCTTTTGACCAGTTGGTTACACTGTATTTGATGCAGCCTGGGATGTGGTTTGCCTTCTTGGCTGCCCAGGCACACTGCTGACTCATAGTGAGCCTATTGTCAACCAGCCAATCCCTTTCTCTGTCGATAGCTGATCCCTTTCTGCAGGGCTGCTCTCCAGCCACTTCCCTCCCAATCTATACTTGTGCCTGCCACTACTGTGTCCTAGGTGCAGAATCCGGCATGTGGTTTTGTTAAGTTTCATCCCATTAATCATTGTCCCAATTATATGTTGTTCTTAACAGAGGCATGATAACAAAGCATTGAATCTGGGCATAGCACGCTTTGCCAGTAAGTGCAACGTACATGCAATCAACCCTATATTCTTCCTTGTCAGCTGCCTGGTCTATCAGACTCGTGTAAGGCATGAAAAGAAAGGAGCATCATGTCTTACAATTCACTCCCGAATAAAGTACTGGCTTTCCTACTCCAGAAATTTGGTCCAAAGCACCTGATTTTGCTTATACTGGCTTGGTCATCTTTCAGAGAGTACAGGCAGGCAGGCTGTAAGCATGCATCCTCCAGTCCATTTGGCAATCCCATAGCTCTGCAGTGTCTCCACATTATGGTCCAGCCATAAACCTGCTACTTTCTGCATAAAGCTAAGTTTACCAAACCATTCATGTTTGCAGATTTGGTTTCTCAAAGACAAAAAATTGTGCAGGATATGTCTTCCTTCTAACTAATTCATACGTCATTTAGAAAAAGCTTAGAACTTGCAACATGCAGAGGACTTTTCAAGAATTTAACTAAGAACTGTGATTTTTCTGTTGGGACTCACTCATGTTTGCTTTCTATTCTCAGAAAATGAAATACCGCATTGTACAAAAGTTGAATTGTTTTTCAGTGAGTGAATTATAATCTCTTTGATGAATATTTATCTTCCACAAAAAAAAAGTAACCCTGTATTTGCTCACATAAAATGTCAAGTACAAGCTTCAGAACATGGACCTTGTGGCCTCTTAATTGTCATACTTCTCTTGTTTATCAACCTAGTGCGCAGCTGATTTATTTCATATTAGGATATATGTAAAGTGCATTCATTGGTAATGAAGCTAAGTGCATTTTTTCAATCGACATCAATAGAACCAGGGTTGGTCTTTCTCATGTTAGCTTATTAATTTTCAAGACAAGTTAAAAAATATAGCCACTTGAATATAAAGGATATGAATAGAAAAGTGTTCGTTTTTTTTTTACCTGTGTCAAATGAAATCTATTGAAAGCTCTCATATGTGGATGACAACATACTTCACATTGCACACTGGTTTTGAATCTTGCTTTCCATTGTCCTGGTATCATTTAAAGTCAACCTGGAAAAATTTGTGGTTGGTTTGTTTGGGGTTTTTTTAGACAAATGCAATGCAGTACAGTATAAAGTACAGTAGAACTACTGCAGCATGAAACTTTTACTGTAAGATACAATAAAAATCTTATCACTGTTTTTTTACACTTTGATACATAAAGTATTCATTATAGCACAAGTACCCATCCATTTCACCGATTGACCAGCATGTCGGTTAACCAAATAATTATGATCACATTTTTTGTCACTAGCGTTATATGCCAAATTATCAAGATGAGATCCAATTATGCAGGTCTACTGCATGCCTCAGTTCTGCAGCTCATTATAGTGCACACATTTTTGGACAGAAGTGAATCATTATATCAGCGGTCAACGTTTTAGAAAGAATGGTTTCTATGGTCTTCAAACACATGCACATAAAAATAGACATCTGTTTAGGATAATAGCGGTACAATTAATGATGACATAAATGGCAAAGGTATCTTGTACAAGTGAACAAATGCCTTTATTTTCTAAGTAGATGACTTCTAAGTTTTCCATCTGTATTATACAAAGTTAAAAGAGGTCAGTTGTGGCAAACTTTATCTAACATCTGTGGTGATAATAGAAAATCTTTATTTCAGCAACTAGGCTGGCAAATTCTATGGCTTCTTTCCATCTTTTTAAGTATAAAACTGAATCTTCTCTTCACTGCTTTTGCAGACTTTAGAAAAGATAAGGGAAGGGAAGGCAAGGCAAGGCAAGGCAAGGCAAGGCAAGGCAAAAGTTGGTTAATATCCAGGACAGACGATGTTTTTGCAGAGCCACTCTATCACCTTTGAAAAGGGATCGTAACTGGGGCAGGTCCCTCATGAAGACATTCCTGGTGACTGGGACAAGCAAATACCATTGCCATCTTCAAAAGGGCAAGAAGGAAGGCTGGGGAACCATGAGTTCCTAGCCTCACCCTAGTACCAGGTAATTCTATGAATTGGATCCTCTTGGAAGGCATATCCAGATGCATAAAGAGCAAGAAGGTGACAGGGAACAGCCAGCACAGATGTGTTAAAATTGTGCCTAATCAGCACTTCCATGATGACTAGATCTTTGGGTGACGGCAGAATACTTGAACTCCACTGGCATCCTTATATCTGAATTAGGAAGATATGGACTGAATAGACAGTCTTAAAGGTGATTGAAAATCTGGCTTGACCTGTGAATGGAAGTCACAGCTGTAAGTCTAATGGACAGCTTCTTTAAAGTGGTGTCCCTCAAAAGCCATCATACAATGAAAATCTGTGGGAGCTGGGTTTGTTTGATTGGAAGAGAGTCGGAAAAGAGAGGGTTTTATTGCTATCTTCAATAGCCTTAGAGGGTCTGTAAAGAATATGGAGCCAGACTGTTATCACAGCTGCACATTGAAAGGATGAAAGGAACAGTCACAAACTGCTGCAACAGAATTAAAGGTGATTGAAAATCTGGCTTGACCTGTGAATGGAAGTCACAGCTGTAAGTCTAATGGACAGCTTCTTTAAAGTGGTGTCCCTCAAAAGCCATCATACAATGAAAATCTGTGGGAGCTGGGTTTGTTTGATTGGAAGAGAGTCGGAAAAGAGAGGGTTTTATTGCTATCTTCAATAGCCTTAGAGGGTCTGTAAAGAATATGGAGCCAGACTGTTATCACAGCTGCACATTGAAAGGATGAAAGGAACAGTCACAAACTGCTGCAACAGAATTTTTAACAAGATATTAGGGAAAAAAAAAGTGTTAATCACTATAAGCACTAGAAGCATTGATAAAATACGCCCAAGAAGATTACAGAATCTGCATTAATGGCGATTTTAAAAACTTAGCAAGACATGCCCTGAGCAGCCTGGTCTAGCTTTGCTTATGCCTGCTTTCAACAGGTGTTTGAATTGGAGTTCCTTACAAATCCCTTCCACCTCAAATCATACAACAAACCTAATCCCCATCCTGTATCTGTTCTGACTTGCCAAGTTCATTCTTGAAGGCTGAGATCCCAAAGTCCGACTATAGTTAGCAAACTCATTCTACGGTCTGATACTTATGACTTTTAGCCTCCATGTGTGAACCTGGTGAGCAAATAGCTTGTTCTTAAAGTCTCTGAATGTATGTGGGTATATCAAGAAATGGTGAGAACAGCAGATCTGAATAAACATGTTGTATGCAACTTCTGACCTTTATTGTGCCTAGCACTGTTAGGAAAATATAAATGTTTTTCTCTGTCTTTATTGTCTGATGTAGAACAAGGAATAATCTCTTTTATATATACATATATATGTATCTTTTGAGTTTATTATCACTGGATAATGGAGAACCTTAGCAATAAAGCATAATCATTATGGTATGAACAATAGTTAGTTATAGAGAGAAGTTTATTTGAAGCTCAGCTTTGATAGCAATTACTTCTTCTGGATACTGCTGCTTTTAATCAGAGCTAATACTATTTAATCTGAAAACATAGCCCTGATGGCCATCAACTGATGTACAGCCAGACACAGTAGTACAAAGCTGAATATTTTATATGGAGAACAAAGCTTGAATGTACGTACTAAGCAGTAACTCTTTAAATGTCTGTGGGAGGATGTTTAGGGTATATGCATCTGAGAATCCCCTGGGGACTGCTGTGACATTGGTGTCTGCTATGATGTAGAGTCAGAGAAGCTCAGGAAAACCTTTTTGATGGGCTAGAGCTCTTTAATACAGCCAAATTCTCAAAACTATTAACTAAAGAGAGCATAATTAAAGAAGTATGCTGTTAATCTGAAATATACCCAGCTTTTTTTAGATGCTACAATATGTCAGAGTGCGAACAAGCATATTTTAATATGACAGGTTAAAAAAATAACATTCAACTATTGATGTTACACATTCCAAGCTAAACTGTTGGATTCAACCACTTAAATACCCTTTGCTACATCCTTGCCACATTTAAAAACACAGTTGGCTTTATTTTTCCCCCAGAATTTTCTCTTCAACTCCTCTGCTTGGACCATCAGGTTTTATCTGCAAGAGCAATAGAGGAGTGATCCTCGCCTATGGCCCAGAATAAAGAATACCTTTATTAAAAACAAATGTAAACAGTCTACATTAGAGGACAAGGAAGTACAAGGAATTTCAAATACCTCTATCATGATTTAGAAATTATCAGGGAGGGCTTTAAATGAAGGACACATCTCACCGATCACTGTGATTTCCATGGCAAAATACATAGAGACCTTTAAAAGAGAAACCTTGTAACCAAGCAGTTAGTTATAGAAACAGGTTTGAATTATTGGTTTCGCATTGAAGATGAACGCCCTCCCCAAAGTAAAGACAGCATAAGAATGGTGGAGGGAGGGGGATTCTTCACCTCTACAGTTTAAACTATTGAGTCATTAAAAAAAAAACAAAAAAAAAAAACGTTGTAATGGGACACTCAGTCAAGAGTACTATGGAAAGGAAAAGGCCTTGGTAAGTGGTACCATCCAGGCATCCCCTTGTTGATATTGGGAAGAGATCTCCTGATATTCCCCCACTGATGATAGAGAAAATTACTCCGTATTCCTCCTGGTCATGGAGGTAAGTAAGATGTAAGGGGTGTGTCTCCTCCCAGCTTCTTGTGCACCCCCAGCCTACTGGCTTATGATCAAGCACTGGACTTTGTGACATGTATTCCTGGTCAGACCTAATCACGTGATTTATTACCCCTTCTACAGCTCTTTTCACAGTCCAGTTTCTTCATCTTTACCACTGCCATCCCCTTCAAAATAAGCCAGCTAGTCCTATTTATTCTTTCCCCAGGGGTCTCAGTTTTGCTGACTTTTTACACTTATTTGTTATTCATGATGTGGTTGCCCTGGAAAATTCCACCTTGGTCAGCAGTTCTGTAAGGTAATACCTCTCTTTATACATAGTTTTTCATTTCTGCCGTTTCTCATGTTGCTGTCATCTTAGTTTAGCCACTAGTCAGGGTTGGCCAGCTGCATTTACATTTGCTCCTCTGCTGTCTGTAACACCTGTATATTCTTTTGCTGTTCCCTTCTTAGCATAGTTCAGGGTGGACCTTTTGTCTGAATACTCCAAAACAAGGAGCAGTCCATAAATACTGCTTGTTTATTGGGCCTTTAATCTGCCCTAGGTAAAATACTGGTCCCTAGGAGGCGGGGGGGGAGCAGAACATACAACACTATTGTCACAAAAAATGCTACCTACTGGCTTTTGATCAAATTTTACAAGAAGAAAACTAAATGAAGCCAGGAATCTGCAGATGAGGATTTTTGCACTACCCCCTGATCAGCTCAGTATCTTTCCCTGAGGGTATGAACTTCTTTTGTTACTGTACTTAGCCTAAAAGATCTCAGTGTGTACTGCTCCTAAAGCCACCTCTGAACCCTAAATTTGAATTGCCTTAGAAATCACAGGTTCTCCTTCAGACCTCACATACAGGTCTCTTCCTTTAGGGTGCCACTGTGTTAAAGCATCAGCATTCTTTACATGGACTGCCACATCCTGCAAAGAAAAGCCTGCCCTCACTTTAGTTTGTATCTTGACCACAGTTCTCCAGAACAAATTGCTATTCAGTCAGAATCCGAAAACATGCTATTTTCCCTATTTTTACCATAGAGATATAGAAAGAAGAAAAGAAACCTTTCTAACCTTTGCAGTGGGAGAGGTGTTTGTGTTGCAAAGTAGCAGAAAAGATGTAAAACAGCAGTGAACTGAAGAGACAATGTCTGTTATTGATGGGGACAGTTCTGAACTGCCACCCTGTAGTGATAACTTCTTGTTTTCCTCTTTTACTTTTAATACTTCCAGTTTTTAAGAAAGGGGGTGACATTATGTATTGGCTGGTACATATTGAATGAAGGAGACTGCTGACAGAGCAGAATTAGCATTGTCTGTGAGCAAATGGTATTAAGCAATTAATTTATATTTCTACTTTAAGTGACTACACTAGAGTTTACAAATAAGGTAATATTAAACCACTGGGAGAAAAAAGACAGGCCTTTCATTTACATCCACTTATGGTCATCAATGAAAAGGAATAAAAATAAACACAGGCTTTTTTTTTTTTTTTTTATTCAGGCAGTACTTTCATTAGTGACCAGGGCCTTCAATAAAACAGAGAGGGCCAAATTCGTCTCTGTCCACTAGTTCTTGGCACTCTCTATTTCTAGATGTTGGACAGACCTTCCGATAGCCTAAACATGGATCATTCCATTGGTTCCAGCAGAGACATATTGATTTATAACCATTGAAATCCAGCATCGTGTGATTGCACAGGGTATAAATCGGAGCAGAGACTGATCCATTGATTTTCCTCCCACTTCGTTGTCCATGCTTTGTGCTTTGCAGTGCTTTCCATTTTCTCATCGGTTCTTACAGATATCATCTGCAGCAATATTAGTCACTCTTGTCCAGAGGTGTAACGACTACCAAACAAGTACATTGTTAAAAAATGCACTTAACATTTTCTTTCTAATCAGACGCATAGTGAATAATAAATTTGAATAATAGTCGAAAAAGCTGATATGAGCTCATTGTATAAGAAGTTACTTCTGTTTTGACTATTACATTTTAGACAGTGATGCTGTAATTTAAATATGTGTAGATTAAATACTATAATCTATAATGTCTTTGATGCTCTAAATAACGATTACGGATTTTATGAGCCCTTGACTGGACTCAGTTTTTATTTCTAATTTGTATGAATGACCTGCCATCTCTACATATCAGATCATTAGTGGAGATTTATACAGATAATATAGTGATTTATTATGGTTCTCTAAGATCTGTAGATGTAGTTTATGCCCTGATTTCAAGCATGAATGGTGTCAATGATTTGCTTGAACTAAATAATTTATCACTAGAAACAAAAACAAAGATTGACAAACTGGGTGCTGTACTGTGAATATATTAATCTGCTAGTGGTAGATCAGAAAAAGTCTCTGTTAAAAATTCTTTCTGCAATCAAATAATATGTAAAATAAGTTCAATAAATAATATGGAAGATGTTACTCAATATACATGAAAATGAATCATGGTTATCAGCCAACTAGTGTTGAACTTGGTTTGTGTATTTTTAAATTCATATTACTAGTAAATCCATAGAAAGGCTGATCTCCACTTAAGATTAGATACATTAATTTCTTCAGCCGGTTGCAGAGTCATGTCTTCAGTGATTTCAGCTTGCATCAGTGTTTAACATCTCTTTAACTACTCTTTGCATGAAACAGTCAATGAAATGCTCTCCAATCCTATGCCACTTAATCAAACAAAATTTCTATGAAATCAAATATTTACCCTGTCTGGAAAAAGACCGGAAGTTTGATTCACTGATTTGCAAAGGGATGTTATAAGTGCCTTTGTAATGTTGTTAAACTGGTCACTTGCCTCAAGAAAAGAAATTTTGCATATTTATACCTTTGTAGAAAACATCTTAGTACTGAATGTTTTACACTAATGTGTTCTTTTAATTACCTCTAAAGAATTTCAGACGGACATTGACAGGTTTGAGAGGTGGGCCTGTGCAAACCTCATGAAGTTCAACAAGGCCAAGTGCAAGGTCCTTCTTGTGGGTCGGGGAAGTATGAAGCACAAGTAGAAGCTAGGCAGAGAATGGATTGAGAACAGCCCTGAGGAGAAGGACTTGGGCGTGTTGGTGGATGAGAAGTTCAGCCTGACCCAGCAATGTATGCTCACAGCCCAGAAGGCTAAAGGCATCCTGGGCTGCATAAAAAGAAGCATGGCCAGCAGATCGAGTGAGGCGATTCTGCTCCTCTACTCTGCTCTCATGAGAACCTACCTGGAGTACTGTGTCCAGCTCTGGAGCCCTCAACATGAGGACATGGACCTGTTGAAGAGGTTCCAGAGGAAGGACCTGAAGATGATCCGGGTGTTGGCACAACTCTCCTGTGAAGACAGGCTGAGAGACTTGGGGTTGGTCAGCCTGGAGAAGAGAAGGCTCTGGGGGAGACCTTATAGCAGCTTACAAGTATCTGAAGAGCACCTACAAGAAAGCTGGAGAGGGACTTGTTACAAGGGCATGCAGTGATAGGATGAGGGGTAATGGCTTCAAACTGGAAGAGAGTAGATTTAGAATAGATAATAGGAAGAAATTTTTCACTCTGAGGGTGGTGAGACACTGGAACAGGTTGCCCAGGGAAGTAGTGGAGGCCACATCCCTGGAAGTGTTCAAGGCCAGTCTGGATGGGGCTTTGAGCCACCTGGTCTAGTGGGAGGTGTCCCAGGCCATGTCAGGGGGGTTGGAACTCAATGATCTGTAAGGTTCCTTACAACCTAAACCATTCAAGGATTCTCTGAATTTAATTGCTTATAGGCATATATTGCTAATTTAACTTGACATTTTAGAATAAAAATGCAATGCTCTACAATTCTTGGTCATCCTGTAAATAATGGAAACATTTCAAAAATTTGATTTCTTTTTGTACAAATATTTTTGTGCTTGTTTCATCCCTCCAGTATTGGCACATCTTTAACATAGTGTCACAAATAATAAATGCAGTGAAGGTGCAGCATCATAGGCTTCATTTTGTGCTGTGTTGCTTTAGTCTGCTGAATTCTTTGAGACCATGTCCTGAGCTGCTGTAGTTGCCAGCTAAAGCAACCTTTAGTATGCACCTCCAAGTGCCGCACCCACACCTTCCCTTTGATATACAGGGAGACTGACAGAGACAAAGCATCCTCAGATGAATATATCACATTTTGGATAAATAATGGCCCTGTTTCTGTTCAAGCTTAAATTCCTTCCTTAAGATTATGCACAAAGGTTAGTATGATTCTAATTCTGAGACATGATTTTTGTCAACACACATATTTTCACAGCTCTAGGAAAAAAAATTATTTCATTTGACAGGTTTGACAATGCTATGTAAATTTTGTCCATATGAGGAGGGCCTGCCCAATGACCTAGTATTACTCACATTGAATATAAGCACCATTTTTACTAGGGCAAGTGGCACGATTCAATAAAACGTCAGATTTTAAAACACTGGTACTGGAAAATCTATCATTCTGTTGTAACCTCCCAGAAAAGTCTTTTCCTTGGCCTAATTTTCAACTCATCCGTACATTTATAGATTTTGCTACTATTTAAAGCACTGCAACTTTGCACTCAACCACCTCATGACTGCTGAATGGAATGGTATTAAAGCATTGATCACCCTGAATAGCTGTCAGTAAGGAACATTTTAAGATAGCGTAGGATATATTTCCTTTGTATTCCCAGTTGATTATTTGATCAAGATAACTACTATAGAAAAAATGGTATAATGTACAATGGGACATAGTATAATATCTCCCTGTGCTTTAAACAGCTATATGTTATTTCATAGCAATAAAAGTACTTGCTTTGTAATCACTACATTCTTCACACCCACTGTATATTGGCTAATACAATGAATAAAGAATCTATCTTAGAGTTTCTTAATAGTATCTAAATTTATTTGCAATCCATGTTTGAATAACTATAATGCATATATTGCCTTGTCTAATTTTTATACCAATATTTGCATGTGGAAAACATTAGTAATGCAAAAAATAAAATGTTTAATTTTACTATTCTATTTTCTGTTGTGCTGCTAGTTGTAGCATTGTTAATGACATTCAAGCTACTTCAAACAACTATTTTATTATTTTACTAGTAAGGTAAAAATCATGTACATGTAATCAGTAATAGAAAAGTTCCCTTTGCCGACATTGCTGAATGTGCAGAATTGTGTACTTGATAAGTCCAGTTCCTGCCTCAGCATCCATGTAACATGTCATTTTAACTTAAGGCCTTTGAAAAGGTGCAGAGCAAAAGCTCATAACTCTCCCTTGATATTTTAGATTAATCAGGTCTGTTATGATACAGTACACACCCACACACTGATATGCTTCCTAGCTATCTTCACAGGATAGCAAGAATTAAATTAAAAACTCACTTGGGCACCTTACACAATGGGAATACTGGAAAACTTGGCATTCTCACACTTATTTCCAGAGTGACATTTTACTCTTTCACATTTGCAGTGCTTCAACTATTTTACTAGAGGTTTCTTGAAAAAACTCAATATGAGCCCATGAAAAGTGAAATGAAAATCACACTATATTTGCTCCAACATCTGTATAAATTTTCTCTGGAAGTAAAGATATCCGCTGCAAACCATATCTTCCTGGGGAATGAAGACTAAAGTTTCCAATTTATGGTTACACTAGTGTGGTGGTTTGGCTTTGGCTGGCTGCCAGACCCTCATCCAGCCACTCTCTCACTCCCCCTCCTTGACAGAGGAGGAGAATTTTATTTTGGGGTTTTTTTGTGGACTGCCACAACTTCTCAAATACAATGGATAGTGGCTTGGCAACTTCATCTGCCAGTTCCCTCAGGACCCGCAGATGCCCCATGGACTTGTGCACCTTCAGGTTCCTTAGACGGTCTCGAACCCGATATTCTCCTACAGTGGGTGGTTCCTCTTTCTCCCAGTCCCTGCCTTTGCCTTCTGCGACATGGGCAGTGTGGCTAGAGCCCTTGCCGGTGAAGCCTAAGGCAAAAATTATGTAATAGTTAGCCACATATGCACCATGTATTTATGAGCCTAATGAAAAATATAATCTGGAAGTATCTTCTGAAGATATTTTAAGGTGGAAGTTGGTTCAGTACTTTTTTATTTATTGCTACGACTAACTCAAGGTCATACATTTCAAGAGAGCACCAAAACATTTATGAAAATTTAAATGAGTTTTGACAGGATTTGTAGGTGTTTACAGCACCTTTATTAACATTTTGGAGGAGATTTATGGGTTTCTATTTGATGATCATTTGTAAATCTGAAAGGTGGACACTGCTATTCCAATTGTCTATCCAGTTTTGGAGGGAAAAATCCTAAACTGTAGTTTAAGATATGAGTGTTAATTGATTGTTCTAGCAATTTTTTACTGGGCAGGAACTAAAAATTTTCACAGAATCACAGAATTTTCAGAGTTGGAAGCGACCTCTAGAGATCATCTAGTCCAACTCCCCTGCTAAAGCAGGATTGCCTAGAGCACATTACTCAGGACTGCATCCAGGCGGGTTTTGAAAATCTCCAGAGAAGGGGACTCCACAACCTCCCTGGGCAGCCTGTGCCAGTGCTCTGTCACCCGAACTGTAAAGAAGTTTTTTCGTGTGTTTGAGTGTGTTGGTGTGTTTTGTTTGTGAATAATTTGGTGAACTACAGTGCAGCACCATAAAACGGATATTACCCAACAGCTGTACTGGTCTGAGGAAGTATTTGTCCTTTGCCTTCTTAATGTTTTATTCATTATATCATGATGTATTCAATTCTTCCTATAGTGCTGGCCATTAAACTATCCATGAGATAAAGGATTTTAAAGGCATACTGACGTGTAGATTCTGTTGGTTGTTTGTTTGGTTTTTTTTGTTTTTTTTTTTTTTTTAATATGTCAATCTATGCAAGTTTTAATCGCTGTAGAAATTCAGGACGAGTACTTGCAAAAAAACTTTTCCAATTGAATTAGACCTCAGCTATCCAGAATATGAGAGACTTATGCTTAAGAACTGGATATATTTGTAAACTCAAATAGGATAAAGTGCTTTAATTTCTTCTAATGTGTTTTCAGTTTGTCACCACAACACAGCCTCAGCTGTCCTCACTGACCAACTCCTTTTTGTTACTCGATGGTTGTGGAAGTATCTTGATCTTCAATTGATAAAAGTAATAGCTTGAACATAAAATATAATAAGGACCATAGTGAGTCAAATCAAAGGTCAACCTATTCCAACATTTTCTAGAGACAAATATTTAGATAAGCAAATATGAACAATGCGACGCTATAGCCATATGTCCCCAAAAGACTCACTTTACTTCTCATGATTTAATGTTCAGCGGCTCTTTGCACCACAGAGGGCTTGATGGTATTTAACAACTGCTGGTAGGATTTTTCTTACATGAATTTACCCAGTTCTTTTTGAATTCATGTAATCATTTGACCTCTGCAGCATCCTGTGCAAAGAAGTTCCAACTTGGCTACATAGAAAGAAGTTTGTGTTTTGTCTGTGACCTACTAGTTTCACTGGAGCTCCTTATTCTGTACTGCACGAAACAGCAAACAGCTGAAGTCGATTGCCTCAACCCCCTTCTGTTTCTAAATACTGCTACCAATGATCCCCTTCATTTTTTCTTCTGCAGAATGAAGACTGTTCATCCCTAATTACAGTTGTCCTTCCTGCTCTTCTTTGTACCTTTTCTGTTTCTCCTATGCCCTTTCTGTTTTAGACAGAGCGTTCAAGGTGCAATACCTCAATGAATTTATACAGCGACATAGTGATTGGTTTGTCTTGTTTCCTTTTTCTTTTCTAATCATTCCTAGCATTTGACTTGCCCATCATTGTGTACATAATATGAGTAAAGTTAGCATTTTTTCCCATATATTGCATTTATTTATACTGAATTGTAGCTGTCATTTTATTGCTTGTACAAACTTTCCACAACTCTTTACAGTGACCCCTCATTTACACTATACTGAATATCTTACTGTCATCAGCCGATATTGCCAGATGACATTTTAATAGTTTTACAGGTCAGCTATAAATATCTTGAACAGAAAGAGGAAGAAGTTAGGATTTACTTGGGAAGTTTCTTCATGGCACAGGCTGTGTTGTAACACAGTAGCTAACAGGATTCAGGAGTTATACTTTCCTCTCTTCTTGGGAACTGTTTTGTGGTATCAGAAGCACAAACTCAATCTTCCATCTGATCTTCAAAATCAAAGCCCTTATGACTGAGCAAGGTGTCAATAAGCACCTAGTTATTCAGCTGGCCTGGACATTGGCTGCACTAAGCGTCATGTCCAGGCTTAATAAAGACTTCTGCCCACAGAAGATAAGAGTCCCTTAGCAGAGTTACCCTGCTCATCCTGTAGGGCTTGAGGGATGGTTTCCAGGAAGGCTTCCTACACACCATTTCACCCTGGCTGCCACAGGTCCAAATTGCCTATTAGTGGAAAGGTGAGCAAATGGTCAATATATCTGGTCAAAAGGGAAATGCAGTATTCCTCTTTACCCAAACCATTGAGAAAATTCTCATATTCAACTCCAAAAGGTTGGACTGTATTGTAATTTCAACCCTCTAAACACAATTTGGAGAGTACTTCAATGTCATTTGGGATGAAAGATGCACAGCTAAAGGCAGTAACATTGTCATTCTTTTAATATTAGTCTTGAATTAAATTAAAAAAAAAAAAAACAAACTCTGAAAAGAATGATCAAGGGGTTGAGACTATGGGAAAAAATTAAGAAGACTATAAAAAAATATTTTTTTATGTCATTTAAAGACATCAGATGAGCCATAGGATGCTATAGATCAGCTGTGGGTTGGGGGAAAATAGTATCACTGGAATCCAAATGTGAAACTTAGGCCCTATCTTTTACTGACATATAAGCAATCAGTAAATGTGAAATACAGAGCGGTCCTACACCTTTTCTCTTCTCTTTATCTTGTTTCTCTATTTCTTTCTTACTGTCAATTTCTGAAAACTTTCTTTTCATGTTTTATATGTGTCATTGTTTCCTTTCTCTGTTTTTGATGACACTTTTATTTTCTTTCATCTTGAAAATGCCTTACTTCAAAATGCTATTGCTATTACATGTCCTACAAACATTTTTATGCCTCTAATAAATGACTGTGCATGCTTAAGTAATAAAAAATCAATTATATTTCTATGTATTTATGATATTTCCTCTCACTGACAATTTGTCTTGTCAATTACATTTAATATTTGAGCAATTATTTCTACTCTTTTCAGTAGTTGGTAACACAGTGGCAAAAAGATACTTCTAAATCTCAGAGAAAAAGTGTTGACAGATTAATAATATCTAACAGTTTTCTTTTTAGTTAACATATAGAAAACTGTAATATGCCTTATTATATGAAGTTACAACACACCTACAAGACCTCTGTACATGAAAAACTGCTAGGTTGAGAAGGACCTTAAAGGGGATTGAATTTTTTCTGTCCTACCTAGCCTAGAGTCTGCAGTGACAGAAAGTCTGTAGCTGTACTGTTAATTACACAATGACAGTTATATCTTTCCCCATTTTCATATCCTCAAGATAGAGCTGTCCCTCATCCCAAAATAATTACTCAGCCTAGAGGGCTGAGATTTTATCTTTGCCTGAGAGACAGTTTGAGAAGAAAATTTGCAAATATTTGAGTGCAATACCACTGGCTAAAATTCTGGATAAACTGAGACAGTAGCTTTTTGACTGAGACCAGAAATTCACCCGCTGTTATCAGCTCCAATCATCTTAGCAAGATGGTTCATTCTTGCAGATACCACCGTTCTCCCACTCGATCAAAGGTCATTTTGCTTACCCTGCACCCATATCAACAAATCATTGATGCACCATGGAGGACACTATATCTCTTCAGTCTTCACAAGATCATGTCTTTTTCCCTCAAACTCCCTTTTTATTATTTTTTGCAAATAAAGTAAATTCCTCAACTTCTTTCTGAATAGTTTCCTGCTTTATCTGCAATGTAACCAAAGTGAGCCAGAAACACTTTCCGGTGTAAAATTGTTAAATACCTCCCTGTGGAAGAGAGGAGAGAATGACTTGACCTACGTTGCTTTCATAGACAGTGTTGACAACACTTCCTTCAGCAGACTAACAGCTCATTCTCTATGTAGTTTGTCACTGGTGCTTCTGTTATTTCTAGTTACAGATTAAAAAGATTATTTTAAATCTAGAAATAGCTGAAAAATAAAAACAAAATCATATCAGTTCAGTCAACTGTAGTTGATTCTACATCACTAAAGTCAATAGGAATATGGTTATTACTTTTACTCTAATACAATTTGCCCTTAGAACCTGTCTCACCTTTGCTCTCTTTGTATTTTATGAAAACATGTATTCAAAATCAAATCAGTACCCTGAATTTCTTTTTCAAACAAGATCATTTTAAATTAGGTTTGTTGGAATTACAAAGATCAAGCCACAGTATTATGCTACAAAATTGAAGAGAGATATAAAAAAATATAAACCAAATTTTTAATTTGAAATTTAGGCCTCAACTTCTCGTAGAACATTTTGATCAAGTTTTTGTGGTAGAGAAATTCAGCTTAGTTGCTTCTTCAGATATAATTTAAGAAGTGCATGATCTGGTATTTCTAATCTCTGTGGTATTACAAACTTTCCTTTGGGCAGCAAACAATACTTCACTTCTCGTTCACAAATACGAAATGAATTATTCAGAAGAGAACTGCCAGCCCTCCCAATTTTCACAGACATCTTTTTTTGTACCCTATTCACCAAGTTACCTGTTCAATAAGGGATATTTCAGAGTTGTTCAAAAAAATGTAAAAAAATTTTTAACAATAAATAAGAACACTAAGATCTAACATCTTTTTTTAAATGTCAATGCACATGTTCTTCCTTTAGGTAGCAGAAATGAACAACCAAAACTCCCAGAATCAGGCAAAAATACTAAGCATGTATCTCAACTGCATGAAGTTTGTGATCTGAATGTCATCAATTCGTGCATTTATCCCTATGAAAGGCATTGCCTTCACTGTTTTGGCTTCTCTCTAGTTCTTGTTGCGGGAAAGTCTCTCATCTATGGCAATACCTACTTACCAGTTCACAAACTTGCCCATGCAATGCATTGGAGGAAGATCCCATGACTTCTTAGGCATGTAGAACTGTGAATTTTTTTCATATTCTGGTTTTCAGAATCATGATGCCAGTCTTCCAATTTCCATTCTGTCAAGGTTTAAAGGAAGGAAGAAAGAACTTTGTTACTACAGACCCAATATTAACAGTATAGTTAGTAGGCCGAGTGACAGACATAGCTATTTTTAAGTTAGTTCTCTCTCCAAGGTTTCTCCTACATAGAGAGCTAATAAGCAGTCAAGGTCCTTGCACAGCCTGATGGTTGAAATCCAGTCCTTATGACAAAACCTTCCACTAAAAGTAGCTTTCACTGATGAAAATCTTGTTGTGAAAGTAAACGTAATTTTACACAATCATATACTCAGTTCTCAGAGTACACAACTGTGGTCTTGCCACATATCCCAGCATAAAATGTGTTGTGCACAATGTAGAAATGAGGAAGGCTCCATCATGCTTGACTCACCTAGTGAATCTGCAATTTGATTTAATATAGTATTTTGCCATCGTGCAGCCCTTTAATCTCGGTAATTATATTTTCCAAATAAAAGTAAGCCCATAATACAAAGATAGGCTTCGAAATAAAGTGTATGCAAACTGTTTTGCAAGGTTTCCTTGTAACAATAGCAATTTTGCAAAACTGAGAAAAGAATTAAAGGTAGAGGTATATAGAACTGTGTGAAGTGAAGCAGCAGTCATTTTCTTGAGATTTTCTTGACAAAAGGAAAACTGGAAGCTCTATTCTAATGTCAGTCATATGAGCCTAATTACTTAGTTTACCTCTCTCAAATATTGTATTTCATCATAACATAATGCTAGGATGTTTCTCAGCTAATGATCCCTTTGTCCGTAATCCCAGTGGTATTGCAGAAATAACTTCTCTCGTACTCCCACATACCAGATTGCTACCATAAGTATTTTTCTCATGTCTAGAAGCATACTATTTTATCCACTCCTGTTCATTCCCCGTCTTCCTGCTTAATCTTCCCAGATAGAATTCAGAATATATTTGCGGCCTTGCTATCATGTTCTCACTCTTTATCTGCTTCAAATTCTAACATATATTCCCAATTTTCAGTACTATGGCAGACTATTATCACACTGACATTGCACGTGGCACTCATAGACATTTAACAAGTGCATATTTTTATTTAAATATGTTCAAAATTCTGTAGATGTTGCATTTACATGTTTGAATGCAGAACAGGACTTCTATAAAATTAATCTACAAAATAAAAAAGCAGAAAAAGGTGATGGATACTAGGACAGGATCTGGAAAATCTAAATCTCACTTAACCTGTAACTTCGGCATCACCATCATACAATATGCTGGTTCTCAAGGATTGCCTGCCCCTCCAGGTGTCTAACTTCGCTAGCTAGAGAGTTCTGGGTCTGCCAAAACTTAAATTTCCCACATATTTTCAGAATGAGGAAGACTGTTTTCCTTCTGATGTCAACCTCTTCCCATGAGTTTTGCAATTCAGGTGTAGACAGAGAAAATCCTGACTTTTCCCAATTACCCAGAGAATTCCCTTCAAATTATCCAAGGTCATGTAGTAAGTAATTTAGCAAAAGAATTTTGCTTCAGCTAAAATGGATGTGTGCTTGCTATGGCTTCAGCTAAGATGGGTGCGTGCTTGCTATGTGTTTGGAAAACGGATAGTGTTAGATAGGATATCAGACAAAAGCAACAGTTGGAAGTACCAAACCATTGCAAAACAAAAGGTGGTGTAGTTAGCTAAGATAACCACAGAAGTGTAAAGAATAAAGAAGTCACAAGAAGGACATGGTGATAAAGACTTTGAGCCTCCCTCCCATCCGATGACCACCAGGAAGACCCCTGAGGAAGCATATCACCTGCGCCACTAGAAAGAAGGGGGCATGTTTGGGGGTGGGTTGCATTCCAAGAACTCATTGACTATGTAATTGGGGGGTGGGTTGCATTCCAAGAACTCATTGATTATGTAATTGAGGGTGGGTTGCGTTCTGAAAACTCATTGATTATGCAAATTATTTTCAAAGAAAAAACATGAATAAGTATAAGGAATACGAAATAAAAACAAGCGTTTGTAAAGGGAAAATGAGCCACAGGGGGAGAAATCCCCTGTGTAACTCCTAGCGTTGTAATAAATATTCTTTGCCCCACCGAATTTGCCCCAACTGAAATTCAATATGGTGAGCGAGTTACTCACAGTCAGGCCTGTATTTATAACATGTATTACTTGTCTCTATTAACGTCACATAGAAACTTCAGTGGTTATTTTGCACAAACTGGACTGTGCCATTAGTATTTAACCTTTAAAAAGGCATGAAGATTAAGCTTTAAAATGTCAATTTGCAATTCGCAAGTAAAATCCATTTTGGCTAAATGAACATTACTGTTAATATGGCTGCTTCAGTGTAAGATGTTTATCCTGTCCTCTGGTCGCAACTATCTATTTTTTTCTAAGACAGAACAGTATAATAAATATAACAAAAATATTGATTTGGCGTTCTCATGTTGGTCAATTAAATGGTTCACCCTTTTTCCTTACTTCTGTACTGGAAATGTGCTTTACAGTACTCATATCAGTGGGCATACATGACAAGAATCTGATCTTAATGTGTTCACTTCATTTTAATAACCTTTTCATTAAGTGTACATGTGGAATACTGCGTCCAGCTCTGGAGCCTTCAACATAAGAAGGACATGGACCTGTTGAAGAGGTTCCAGAGGAAGGACATGAAGATGATCAGAGTGTTGGCACAACTCTCCTGTGAAGGCAGGCTGAGAGACTTGGGGTTGGTCAGCCTGGAGAAGAGAAGGCTCTGGGGGAGACCTTATAGCAGCTTTCCAGTATCTGAAGGGCACCTGCAAGAAAGCTGGAGAGGGACTTTTTACAAGGGCATGCAGTGATAGGATGAGGGGTAATGGTTTGAAACTGGAAGAGAGTAGATTTAGAATAGATAATAGGAAGAAATTTTTCACTCTGAGGGTGATGAGGCACTGGCACAGGTTGCCCAAAGAAGTAGTAGAGGCCCCATCCCTGGAAGCATTCAAGACCAGTCTGGATGGGGCTTTGAGCAACCTGGTCTAGTGGGAGGTGTCCTAGGCCATGTCAGGGGTGTTGGAACGAGATGATCTTCAAGGTCCCTTCCAAATTAAACCATTCTATGATTCTATGTAGAAAATCCTAATAGAAGAAAAAAACCTGGAATATAATAAGTGTATTTAATTCTTGCGAAGAGTAAACAAGACAGAGTAGAAACAGTAATGGACAGCAGAGATATAACTGCCAGTGATTTCCAATTATCTCTCACCTTCATGCTTATCCTGTCTTGTACAGCTCTCTTTTTACACAACGACAATATCTTCTTCTCAAGTGGCATTTTTAGAGAGAATTTGCCTATTCTTCTTTTTCCTTCTTCTCTGAAATGACAATCATCTGGCAACTACAAAGAACTTAGCATGCTTTACTAGGATCAATGTATTAAAAAATAAATTGCCATATCCAAGAAAGCATTAAAATAATGATGATTCAAGAGAAACCCTTCAAAAATCAAGACCTCTATACATCCTTGAATGTGAGTATGTAACATATGTATATTTTTAAAGCACAGCTGAGAGTCTGCCAATTTTATAGTGCTACTGGTTCAACAACCTTGACATTCAACAATCCTGTACAGTTAGAAGGTGGATCTGCCAAAAATCACAGGAGTGGAAACATGGAAAATAATCAATCTTTGGCTAATATCTTGTAGTTTATGACAGTATAATATATATTCATGGACCTGTTCAGAATAACGTAAATTTGCATGTACACTTAGAGTACCTTGCATATTATCTGATCTTTCAGGTTCTATTTTTTATATAACATTAAAATGACACTAAAATAGGGAACTCAAACATGAAAAACAAAACAAAAAAAGTCCATGAATTCAGAAAATTCAGTTCATTGTTAACAGCAGCACAGCAATGGTTGGAGAGTTTTTTCCTTACTAAACAAATGCACAAGGATAGGATCTTGTTCCTATACAGTTCCCATTAAGGGATGGGCTGCCACTTCCAGTAGCTCTGGTGACCGGTGCTACTCCTGGACAGACACTGAGGCCCAGCCTGGGGCACCCAGGGACCTGAAGTCTTGTCCCAGGCTGAGGGATGTGGCCAAGACCCTCACACACTCTGGCAGCTGACACAGAGACGCCACTCTCCAGTAGCTGACACCACAGGCCAGGGATGCCTACACCCTTGATCTGACTCCAGTTGTTGGTACGCAGTTCATTCACATTGGTCCCCCCAGTAGCTGGCACTAGTCCTTGCAGCACTCACACACATAGAATCGAGAGTGAGATTACACAGAGAGTTAAAAGATTTGGCAAAACAGGACAGACTATGGTGATCAGGTGCAGGGCTCAGTTACACAAGCCTACTGACTGGACCCATTTTACATACAATGGGCCCTTTTAAAAAACCCTGTCTGTCTATTCCTCCTTTGTTGCTGCTGTTATTTTCCCCTGCACATTCTTTCATCAGTTTGCCTACTCCCACTGAACACCACCCTCAACATCCAGCATCCTGGACCCTCAGGTTTGCAACTTTATTGGTCACAAATCCTTAGTTTGCCTGCAGTTTCTTGATAGCCCATCAATTAGTGTGACTGATGAGGTTTTGATCTTGTCCTTGTCTTTGTTGTTTTTTCTATCAAGATTCTGTGTCTGTGTGATATTTTTGTTGCTTCCCCCTTAATTATTATCTTCATTTGCATTGGAAAGGTCCCCATCAGATAATCTTAGCGAAGCAGACACTTTCACCTTCTACATCCTTTACAGGTCCTGCAAACTCTTACAGAACTTACTGGGGGAATCATCAGAGCTGAAAAATAATGACTCTGTAGTGCAAAGCCTGAAATAACTTTGATTTAGGCAGAACAGATTGAAGTACTTGATCTGGTATTGTTTGATTATAGGTATGATCCTCAATAACTAATGCAGTAACAATAAGAGAAACATACTGCAGTTATCCAAGGTAATGCAGAGATTTGCTTTGTTTTTTTTTCTTAATCCAACTCAGTATGTCAGTGAACCAAGCTATCTTTACAGCAATTTAGAAACAGCTAGTACTACCATCAAGGCTTCTGTAACCTGCAAAAGTACCACGTTCAAGACATGTGGATTGTAACACCCTCCTTTTTCCCCTAAGGCAAACTCTGTCAAAGTTGTTGATCTAAGATACAGGGCAGTTAACAGGCTTGTATCTGAAGACTGCAGAGTAAAATGGGGTTCAAAAGGAATCAATATTTCTTCTAGATAACTGGAGTCAAGGCCAAGTCATACATTAAACTAAGCAGTTCAAGTATAAATATCATTGTGTTGCCTGACAGGATGCCAATATATGTGCTTTAAAAGCAAAGGTATACAGCTTGGTCATATAATTAGGAATAAAGTACCAATAAACTAAAGGGACTTCTTAAAAGCAGTGAAAGTGTCTGAAAGCAGCAATTGACAAAAACACTTGGGAGAAACAGCAGTACAGGCAGAAGTCACTCAACTCCAACTGAAGATCAAACTTTGCAGGATGCTTTCAAAATCTCACAAGATTGGATGCAAAAGCCTTATTATCTCCAAGACAGAAATAGATCAATATAAGCAACATTTGCAAGACTGAAACAGGTCACACCTAAGAAAGGAGATGGTATCATTTTAATGAGGAAAGAAAAGATCACAACCAGGATCCTTAAGAAGGAGACAGTGAAAAGTGATTCACAGCACAGCAGATTCCATGGTTTTCTCCCAATGAATGCTGTCAGTGTAAGACAGAGGTTTGGTTTTCCCTGGAACTAAAAGATTGTAGGGTTTTTTTAGACATTCAGGTTTTCTCTGAGAAGAGAGAAATGAGAAAGATCCAGTGAATTCTAGCAGGTTTTTTCCTAGTATATCTATATTAAATGAAAACCATACAGATACAGCTACCAGGGCAGAAGCAGCACAAAACCCCACTACAACTAATTGTCCATCTACAAGATGACATGACTTTATAGGTCTGATT
>NW_009647572.1:4552651-4616813 GCF_000708025.1 Charadrius vociferus | reverse complement strand
AGTACAGAGTAAGTCAAGACAGAACAGCCTTCTGCCAATGTGAGGCAAAGAAGACAGATGACTCATTTGGGACAAATATATCCACCACTGCTCATTCGCAACGTATCCTACAGCAGTGCTGGAATCAATTCTAAGATGTAAAGAAAAGTCTATGAACCAATGAGTAAACCAAATGATTTTCAAAGCAAAAGTGTTTTTTCTTAAAGTTCAAAGGCCTTTTTTCAAAAAAAAAAGAAAGCCTGTTTCATTCCATTGGCATGGGTTAATGCTTAATTACTTTGATGATGTAAATGCAATTGTTTCCGGTTCACCTCAGCTGTGAGGGAGAGTCAGACCCAGTACTGGTAATGAGAGGGATCAAACCAATAAGGTAATGCTAACAGATTTAGTTGCGAAGGGATTTATCCTATTACTATGCATATCCACTGGGGTGGTCACATGACAGGTTTTGATAAAGACTTGTTTTTCAATAAATTTCACTGAACTATCAGATTACAGGCAGGCTCATTTATCATAAAGTTAAAGTCTAAGCAGACAGATGTTGTATTTTAGAATTCTTTTGTTTACCTCTAAGACAAATGTAATTCAAAAATGAATGTACAAATGTTAAGTGAGAGTTACAAACACATGTTGAATATCTGAGGATCAATAATATGTGAGTTCGTAAACTCTTAGCACCTCCCCATCTCCTCCCTGGAGTTTGCAAAGTATAGTGAAAATTCATGGCAATCTTTTTAGATTAGAACTGAAGATGCTGAAAGCATGTTTCTCTATTAAAAATTTCAGCTACCACAGGATGAGATTGATCTGGTTTGCTGGTAAAATGAATCAGTTCTGGCACATCTGAGCTCAGGAACACAGACAGAGCCAGTTGGACACTCATCTACCTCTGCATAGGACCACCCTCTCCAGGGAGGTCTTGAGCCTATGACCAACTGTCCTTTGCATAATGCCTCTGTTGCCCCTGCATTCTGGATCTGGCCCCATTTTCCACCTTCAAAGTATGTCCAGAGGGAGAATTAATATTACTGCTTATAATTGTTTCCTTTTTAGGGATAGTCTAGTGATTAAAACCAGGACACAGCATCATAATATTTTAGTACTTTTCCTCACCATGCAAAACTCGCTGTGTATCTTTGGACTTATCTCCTCGACTCTAAGATAGAAATAAAGACATTTAACTTTCTTCAGGAAAGATTTATCAATTGTTGATTGCTGTATGGCAGGAAAGATTGCAATAGTTATAGCTGAAACAGTGTAACTCTTTCTGCTTTAAGTTAATTTAGCAGTTATAGCACATACCAAGTTTCATCATTAAAGATCTTGTCTGTGACAAAAATGATTTATTTGCTTTTAAAGATTAATTTAATGTAATCTTAAAAATGGACCATTCTGGAAAAATAATCTGTTTGATTGATTTTAAGCACACAATATATGCAAGAAATTTCTTGCAGAAAGGTAATGAAAAACATTTTTCCATACTTTTTAGGTAGAGGTGGAGAGAAAAAAAAGAAATTGATATGGAGAAAAATGAATATTTAAAACAGCCAGCAAAACAAATAAAACTTTCTTGGTTTTTATTTTTGCATAGAAAGATAACATATCTCAAAAAAATACAGAATGCTCTGTTTAATTATCTAGAATACATGTCCTTGTTCTAGTTGTTAAATTTGTGGTAAAGGTTTCTCTCCACTGGAGATTTGTACAAATCCTTAGAGTCAATGTATTACACCACAAAAGAAAGGGACTTGCACGTGCGTGATTTATCTCAAATATATTCCCATGAAAGAAATTGGACCAAGATAACCTTTTTTATTATTATTTTTTTCCACAGGTATAGAAAATGCATAATGAACAGTATGGTTACATGAGACTAAAAATATATAAGGCAATCACAAAGAAGGCTACAGTATAGAGTGTGTGGTCTCTCTCAGCTTTGTAGTGCAAAATATAGCATGAATTCTCTACTCTACAAAGGCTTTGGGAGGGCTACCTTCACAGTTTCTTAGGAACTTCAAAGAATGGATCTCTCCTAAGGATCCTTCCTCTTAAGGGGCTGCAAAAGCTAGAAAAGCTTCAGATCCTGGGGAGTACAGATGCATCTTTTTTTGTTTGGTGTTTCTTTTTTCTGTCTTTAAAAAAAAAAAACATGCAAAATCCTGTGCAACATTTATTGTAAGATGGATGTTAACTTCAGGTTAAGTTCTCAAGCTTCAGGTAGTGCCAGAGAGAACGTTTTCTTGAGTATTCTTACCTACACTGTTAGGGAGAAAAATGATCTTATGTTTAGGAAATGTTTTTATGCCTGTGGGAGACAGATAAGTTTCAGACTTCCTTTATGGCCAAGAGTAAATTGGCTATGGTTTTGAGTCACGTCACTTAACTTCAGCTTATCTAAAAGTTAGATATTCCATCCAAACTAGAGGCAGCATCTTGGCTCTGGCCACAGTTCAAGAGATGGATAGCTAAATGTAGAGCATAATTCATTCCTTCTTAAAATAGTCACTTTTCGCTGACTTGATGAATGTGAAAGTCAGTTCTAAAACTACAAATTAAATTTAAAATAAGTATAGTTCAGCAAGCTTGTTTTAGGCTATAATCTCCCCCTCTCTCATTTACCTTACAAAATCAAGTATGAAACATTGCCTATCCCTTGTGAAAAGGATGTTTGGACCAAGAATACCTTAAGGATTAAAAGATTTTCAGATACTTGTTTCTAAGATAAATGTGATTTCAGTTGTGTCCTGCTCAGATCCAATTATTTCTCAGATAACATATATTAACAGGTTTCCTATGTGTGGACATGTACGGATGTTTCTGAACACTGTGCTTTCTGTAAGTGTAAAGTATTACAGGGGTTCAAAACTATTTAATATCCTGCAAGCCCATTAGTTCTTTTATATCTCCCTTGAACCGTCTCAGTTCCTCAGGTTTTTTCATGGTTTATGCCACAGATCCATAATGCCATGGATCTTACATTGCACCTTCTTCTGGAGGGCAAATTTTCTTTCTCTGACCTTCTTTCTTTTCTCCAGGATGTCTACTCACTCAGGTGCTTTTTGGGAGAATCCAAGGGAGACAGTCCACTGCTGCTGATAAAACCCAGAGGTTCTAAAAATCTCACAAAGTGTTGCAGCAGCCTGACACTAAAGTTTTGGAGAATAATGATGTTCTAGTATCTGTGCTCCTACAGCTTTTAATTTGCCCATCATACACCATTTTTTATGAGGATTCAGGAGAGTTCCAAGAATACTGAGTTCTAAAGATATAGACCATGACTGCTTCAAGTGGCCTGGTGGTGTTTTTGTGGATTTTGTTTGAAAGGTATATTTAGATCCAGCCATGTTCATTCAAGGATAACCAATCTGAAGCTTTTTGTTCTTTGATAGTTAAAAAGCCATAGAGAAAAAAAAAAATCCTCTAGAAAGGAAAATAATACTGATAAAAATTCCACACTGAATGAACTTAGCTCATTCTCACTCTTACATTGAATTTTGTATTTTATGAGTTTCTGACATTCAGTTTATTTCTAACCATTGAAAAAGTTTGGACACTTTGGATGGGAACATTTGCAAGGTATTACTTGAACATTTCTCTGAGAGCATTACCACTGAGTTATTCAAATACAAGAGGCACCAAGCTGGGTGATTAGTACTAGTATTACAGGAAAGCTGTCAGTCATAAGGTGCAAAATCCAGTCCGTACCCAGGCTCACTCCTGCTTTATTTTTCTCACTATCAAGCATTTGGCTGCACAGCTTGAAAGCTTTTTGTTATACTATGTCAACAATTCAAAGAAAGCGTGGAGTATTTTCATTCCTATTTTCCTTTTGTTTTTAGAGTACCCAGAGAAAATGCTGTTGACACTTTTACTGTCAATTTCTGCATGGTTATGAAGTGTAATAGCTGATGTATTGAAGAGATTTTTCTCATCAGGCATAGGGGAGAGAGCCAGAGACAAACAGAATGCAGTAGTGTGAAAATCCATACGATACAAACATACTATTAATTTCTTGTCTGTATCACCCACGATTTGCCTTTTGATAGTGCTGCAGCTGCAATGAGAAAAAAAGAAGTTCTCAGATTTTGTTCCTTTTAGCTTCTGTACTTTGATAGTTCACAACATGTAGAGAGTGAAAGACTTGCTCAGCACAAAATAAAGTTTATTCTGGAGCAGCTCTAAATTTCTGGAAAAGCTTTAGATTTCTGGAAATTCAGTCACTTTGTAGACTGTTTCTAGCACAAAACCTGCAAAAATTCTTCAGTTCTTTCTTTTGTCATTGTCCTATTAAGCAGAATGTGCCTTTGAGTTGTAATCCTACCTATCCTGATTCTCAAAGCCGTGAAGATTTGCAGCTTCTTCAGTTACCTTCATACAGCAGAGTTACTGATCAGAATCTCAACATGCCCCATCAACAAGTGTCCCCTTCACTCAGGACACTTCACACACTCAGGACACTTCACAGGAATATGTTTTCAATGAACAACCATGTGAAAACCCTAAATTCTCTACATTGCACGCTTTCTGTTAGCTGAGGGTCAGTCTCTTAGCAGATAAAAATTATTGATGACACCACTCTGCATTAACTGAGCTCATATTCTTAGATACAATTTTCCATTAGTTATGAATATTGGGCTTTTAACTCTATTCAGCAAAATGGCAATGACACAGCAATAGTGCTACGGCTAGTGTAAAGCTACATTCATTTCAATGTCCACTTTGCACCAGCTAAGGATTTGGTCCTTTGGGGTTTAGCATATAGTGATGACAAGAAAAATAATCTAAAGAAAAGTACTGAATGAGAGTACTGAGTGAGATTAGATGTGTTTGAAGCCATCCGCTTTCAGCACTGCTAAGGCACCCCTGGAATACTGTATAGAATGACAGCCTTTCACAGTGAAAAGGTAACGATAAAATAGACAAGCAGAAAGAGAAGGAAAAAACACGGTTAGAGATGAAAGCTGTGAAAAGATTAGAGCTATCTAACAAGTTCATATACAAAGAGGAAATATTCAGAACCTGAAATTTATCCTTTGGGAAAACAGTTTAACTGGAGGTATATTTAAGAACAACCAATCATGGGCAAGAGGCATAGGGCTGAAATAGCGAATGGCAAAACTAAACTGGAGAGGAGGCTGCTGAAAGCAAAGGAATATGACAAGGAAGTTGCTGTTGAGGTTGCATCAGTAGAAAAGTTCATGAAAAATTCAGGCAAGTATTTTGAAGCTGAAGTATCTTGCTATGCAACTCTACACTTTATTAGAAGAACAAATGAAGAATGTAAAGTAACATTTTATATTCCTTCAAAGGCTCAGTGTCTTGAAGTATGGAGTACTATTAAAATCTTAAGTTTTACTGGACAGATCTTGGACTTCAAAAATGCAAACAAAAACCTATCTAATGCAATACTTCTTACATTTTATTCCTAACAAAACCTTCTTTACTTCTGCATCATGTCTTGTGGGAAAATTATCTTTATTTTTCCCCACATGAAACTCGAAATTATGATTGAAAAAGGAACGTTTCTTGGAAAACTGTTGATATTGTTGAGATTCTTTCATCAGGCTTCTGAAGTCAAAAGAAGAGAGTTCTGGTCAAGGACAAAATCTACTGAAATTAGCCATTTGATGAGTGCTTTGCAGAAAAAAATGCAGGTTTAGATGTCTGTTCAGTATCAGAGAATGCTGTGAGTCAGCAAGACAAGTGATTCCCCAGCTAGGAAGTTATTAGCTACTCTGAGATAGACTAGATCCCCTTTATCACGAAAAATTTAAAAAGGTCCTGAAGTCTTTTGCTCCAGTGTAGAATGAAAACAAATGCTGAAACCTCCTTTTTTTTTTTCCATGAACAGCACCAATTTTGCTTGAGCTCTACTACAAACATCGTCAGTAAGATGTGGGAAAAGTAACAAAAAAAAAAAAAAAAAAGAGTAACAGCTATGACACCATGACCAGTGGCAGATATGGAGAGAAAAAAAGACAAAGGAATTGGTTCAGGCCTGGCTACCAGCTGGATTCCACCATACACAACAGAGATAGATAGGTGGTTTCATAACCATGTTCCTATAGCAGACACCACAGAGAATGAGACACCTTGGGCCCTGGTGACCCACAAAAGTAGGAATCTGCTTCAGTCTCCACCCTCCAGCATCATGGCCAAAAACAGATACGAAGTTTTAACAGCTATAGACATCCACGAGCAAGATCTGCAAGGGGAAATCTGCTGTGCCAGCAGCACACAGTGAGTAGAATCATAGAGTCATAGAATGGTTTAACTTAGAAGGGACCTTGAAGATCATCTAGTTCCAACACCCCTGACATGGCCTGGGACACCTCCCACTAGACCAGGTTGCTCAAAGCCCCATCCAGACTGGTCTTGAACACTTCCAGGGATGGGGCCTCTACTACTTCTTTGGGCAACCTGTGCCAGTGCCTCACCACCCTCAGAGTGAAAAATTTCTTCCTATTATCTATTCTAAATCTACTCTCTTCCAGTTTCAAACCATTACCCCTCATCCTATCACTGCATGCCCTTGTAAAAAGTCCCTCTCCAGCTTTCTTGCAGGTGCCCTTCAGATACTGGTAAGCTGCTATAAGGTCTCCCCCAGAGCCTTCTCTTCTCCAGGCTGACCAACCCCAAGTCTCTCAGCCTGTCTTCACAGGAGAGTTGTGCCAACCCTCTGATCATTTTCGTGTCCTTCCTCTGGACCATCTCCAACAGGTCCATGTCCTCATGTTGAGGGCTCCGGAGCTGGACACAGTACTCCAGGTAGGTTCTCATGAGAGCAGAGTAGAGGGGCAGAATCGCCTCACTCCATCTGGTGGCCATGCTTCTTTTTATGTAGCCCAGAATGCCATTAGCCTTCTGGGCTGTGAGCATACATTGCTGGGTCAGGCTGAACTTCTCATCCACCAACACCTCCAAGTCCTTCTCCTCAGGGCTGTTCTCAATCCATTCTCTGCCCAGCCCAGCTTCAGATTTCCCTGACCCACATGAAGGACCTTGCACTCAGCCTTGCTGAACTTCATGAGGTTTGCACAGGCCTACCTCTCAAGCCTGTCCAGGTCCCTCTGGATGGAACCCCTATTCCTCCCCTCCAGCATGTTGACCTTTCAACACAGCTTGGTGTGATCGGCAAACGTGCTGAGGGTACACTTAATCCCAACATCCATGTCACCAAGAAAGATGTTAAAAAGGACTAGTCTCAGTACCAACCCCTAAGGAACACCACTTGCCACTGATTGCCACTTGGACATGGAGCCATTGACTGCAGCTCTTTCAGTGCTACCATCCAGCCAGTTCTTTATCCACTGAGTGGTCCATCGGCCAAATTCATGTGTCTCCAATTTAGAGACCAGGATGTCATGTGGAACAATGTCAAACATTTTGCACAAGTCCAGCAACATTTGTTGCTCTACCCTTATCCAACAATGCTATAACGCTGTCATAGAAGGCCACCAAAGTTGTCAGGCACAATTTGTGAGACTGACTGGCCTGTTGTTCCCCGGGTCTTCTTTTTTCCCGTTTTTAAAAATGGGGGTTATGTTTCCCCTTTTCCAGTCAGTGGGATGGGTGACTCTGTTAAAGGGCACAGAGGCTCTTCAAAGACCTGCCTGGAGGAATCCCATGGGCTAGGGGTCTAGAAGGTAGTGGGGTCCAAGACAGCTGGTTAATATTCAAGCACCACTTCCTCCAATCTCAAATGGTATACCCCTATAAGTAAGAAAACAAGAAAAGGAAGTAGGAGAAGTGTATGGATGAGCAAGAAGCTTCTGGAAAAACTCAAATGGAAGAAGGAAGTTTATAGAACGTGCAAAAAGGGACTGGCTACTTAGGATGAGTATAGGAAAGTCAGAGTATGTAAGAATGCAACAAAGAGGGCTAAGGCCCACTTGGGATTAAATCTGGCAAGGGATGTCAAGGACAACAAGAAGAGCTTCTTCAAGTACATCAGTAGAAAAAGGAAGACTAGGGAAAATGTGGGCCTGCTGCTGAATGAGGTGGGTGCCCTAGTGATGGGGGATGCAGAGAAGGTGGAGTTAATGAATGCCTTCTTTGCTTCAGTCTACTGCTAATGCCAACCCTCAGGAATCCCAAACTCTAGAGGTAAAAGAAAAAATCTGGAGAAAGGAAGACTTTCCCTTGGTTGAGGAAGATTTGTTTAGAAAGCATTTAGGCAAACTCAACACGCACAAATCTATGGGTCCCAATGGGACGAACACAGAAGTGCTGAGGGTTCTGGAGGTGTTATTGCTAAGCCACTCTCCATCATCTTTGAAAGGTCAAGGAGAACAGGAGAGGTGCCTGAGGACTGGAGGAAAGCCAACGTCACTCCAGTCTTAAAAAAGGCAAGAAGGACAACCCAGGAAACTACAGGCCAGTCAGCTTCACATCCATCCCTGGAAAGGTGATGGAACAGCTCGTTCTGGATGTCATCTCTAAGCATGTAGAGGAAAAGAAGGTTATTGGGAGTAGTCAACAGGGATTCACCAAGGGGAAATCATGCTTGGCCAATCTGATAGCCTTCTGTGATGGCATGACTGGCTGGGTAGATGAGGGAGGAGCAGTGGATGTTGTCTACCTTGATTTCAGCAAAGCTTTTGACACTCTGTCTCCCATAACATCCTTATAAGTAAGCTTAGGAAGTGTGGGCTAGATGACTGGACAGTGAGGTGGATTGAGAACTGGCTGAATGGCAGAGCTCAGACGGTTGTAATCAGTGGCTCAGAGTCTAGCTGGAGGCCTGTAACTAGTGGTGTTTCCCAGGGGTCAGTACTGGGTCCAGTCGTGTTCAACATATTCATCAATGACCTGGACAAGGGGAGAGAGTATACCCTCAGCAAGTTTGCTGGTGAAACAAAGCTGGGAGGAGTGGCTGAGACACCAGAAGGCTGTGCTGCCATTCAGCAAGACCTGGACAGGCTGAAGAGTTGGGCAGAGAGGAAACTAATGAGGTTCAACAAGGGTAAGTGAAGGGTCCTGCATCTGGGGAGCAATAACCCCATGCGTCCGGAGAAGGACCTGGGAGTCCTGGTGGACAACAAGCTGACCATGAGGCAGCAATGCACCCTTGTTGCCATGAAGGCCAATGGTCTCCTGGGGTACATTAAAACAACTGTGGCCAGCACTTCATGGGAGGTCATCCTCCCCCTCTACTCTGCCCTGATGAGGCCGCATCTGGAGTATTGTGTCCAGTTCTGGGCTACCCAGTTCAGGAAAGACAAGGAACTACTGGAGAGTGTCCAGCAGATGATCAAGGGACAGGAGCATTTCTCATATGAGGAAAAGCTGAGAGACCTGGGTCTGTTTAGCCTGGAGAAGGGAAGACTGAGAGAGGATCTCATCAATGCTTATAAATGTCTAAATGGAGAATGTCAAGAGGATGGGGCCAAACTCTTTTCAGTAATGCCCAGCAACAGGACGAGGGGCAATGGGCACAAACTGGAACACAGGAAATTCCGTCTGAACATGAGGAAAAACTTATTTACTTTGAGTGTGGCAGAGCGCTGGAACAGGCTGCCCAGAGAGGTTGTGGAATTTCCTTCTCTGGAAATACTAAAAACCCACGAGGATGCAATCCTGTGCAACCTGCTCTAGGTGAACCTCCTTTGGCAGTGAGGTTGGACTAGATGATCTCCAGAGGGCCCTTCCCACCCCTATCTTCCTGCGATTCTGTGATTCTGTGATATCCTTGTTTAGGCATAGCTTTTTTAACCAAATTTAATATTTGTGAACAGTTGCGCATCAATAGCCCAGGACAACAAAATTCATTCCTTCGACCCAATTCAAAACCAATGCAAAATTTTCATGTGTTCTAATAAGCTCTTTTATCCTTGAACTAGACAAAGTTTTGGACAAAATGGTATATGGGTATCAGGCTTCAATTCCTGAGAATTAATTCAAAGATTTCAGTTGTTTCTGAGGGGGTAATCTAAATCCACTAGGGGGTTTGTGTTGGTTCTTCTGTGTGCATGTGGCTTTTTTCATCTTTGGTTGTATAACTTAATGATAATAGCATTAATAATACTTACAAAGTGACTGTGCTCAAACTCACACCTGATCTACTTTAGGACTTGCTAATACATGCTTAGATTCAACTAAGGAAACCACGATGTTTCTGTATGTGAGACAGTCTATACATATGGGTCATTCACCCATAAATACAGGTAGAGAATGTCAGCATATGCGTGTTCACAAGGAAACCAGTATTTCAAAGCCTGAGCTTGCTGTTCCTTAGAAGTTTTTTTTGTTCTGAATGTTTTTCAAATCCTATTATTCTGTGGGAGAAAGCAGGTTCCTCTCATCTCTGTTTGTTAGAGGTACGGATGCATACACCAAAAGTACAGAAAAGGCAGTCTCCCTGCCTCACTTCACATAGTGCTATTGTCACAGGTAGTAACAGACTCGACTAATATCCCGCAGAACTGCCTCCCCAGGTGCACAAGCCCCTGCTGCCTCAGCAGCCTCAAATTC
Source organism: Charadrius vociferus (assembly GCF_000708025.1). NCBI lineage: Eukaryota > Metazoa > Chordata > Aves > Charadriiformes > Charadriidae > Charadrius > Charadrius vociferus. Next base: position 4,606,340 of record NW_009647572.1, on the reverse strand, counting down.
TGAATAAGCAACGAACTTGCTAAAGCAGTTTTATGCTCATAAATGGAAAACTGTGGGACCGTTTCCTAAGAGACAGTATTAAGATTTTCAGTATAATAGCAGGCAGAATTTGAATAGCTATACAGGTCTAATTTTTTCATCTGACTTTATATTTATTTAATATTGTGTGTTTAGCTTAATGGTGAAAAATATTTTTATTCAGGATTTCACTAGGGTAATGTGGGTGGCTCTGATCTTTCTACATGCTGAACACGCGCTATTTGGATCTGACTTTACACTATGTTTCACCTTATCTGCTGTGCAAAAGAAGTTTTAAATAAAGTGAGGATAAAGCAATAACATTTTATGTTTAATCACATTTGCTGGTGCTTATTTTTCCAACTTTAGATCCTATGGGGTAATCAAGATAATATAAGGTGATACTTTTAGTCTCACAGTGTGCTGATTTGTAAACAATATGAGGCCAGTGCTATGCTAATTCTCTCTTTAAAAAATATCATAGAGGCTATGATATCTAGGCTTTCATATAGCTACACCCAGACATACCCAGATATTTGCACCAATCAAGTAATTCTGGGAGAGAATAGCACTACCAACTCCAAAGATGGTTTTCTGGTTTATTGGGGGTTTGATTTGTATTGTTTCCGTGCAAGTGTAGACTGTTTCATCGGAAAGAAAACTGTGTGAGAATGCATACTGCAGTTTAATCCCTGTTGCTGTCTGCTCTGTGCAAATTAAAAAGCAGCATGAAAATTGTGTTTTTCTAAATGTCAATGTACATTGTTAAAATGCTAATATGATTGAGCAGAAAGCGACAGAGGTAGGGAAGGTGGAAGAGTGAGGGTTGCAAATACCTACTTCAAAACACAGATGGGAGTTCAAATGTGTGGTGTTCTAAGGTGTCTTTTTAAAGCAGATCATTTTTGTCTTTACAGAAAAACAAGTAGACAGAGGCTTAATGTCTCCTATTCTTTTATAAATGCAAACTGACACGAAGAAAAAATCTGTCTATCACTGGCAGAAAAAGTCTTACCGTACTTATTGACTTCTATATTGGCTTTTCTAAGGCAAATAAGGCCATTCAACCATGAAATGTCCTCTGAGATTAAGGGTATTGGTAGCAGTGATGGTGGAACGGGATTTTTTTGTCTCCTGAGTTGTGTGGTGGTAACTGAGAGAGCAGCAGGGCACTCCCCTGCCCGTGTTCCTGTTCTCCAACTTAACTCATCATCTTTTTCCCCATCCATGGCAGATTGAGATAGTGCAAGCTTGTGTGGTAAAGCTCTACAGCTGTATTTTCACAGCACTTTTCACATACTTCCTTTGGTTTTCCATCTCATATCACCTGCCACTCAGCAAAACTCTTTTCTGCATGTATCCTTATACTTACTTCCTTCCTACTGTCTAACTTGATTGTTTCCCCTTCCATGTTGGACTGTTTTCATCTTTGCTTTTTCACTTTCCCAGGTTTATCTCCTTTCTCCCCACCCTATACACACATATTTTGACTTCCATGAACAAGTCTGACATCATTTTCATACTTCTGGTGACATCTGTCACAACTGTGATGCTCTCTTCTTTCCCCATCCTGTGTATCATCCACACACATCATATTACCTCCTCCCTCCCATCACCCCTCAGAACCTCATCCCCATGTCTCTGTCCTTCCTCTCCTTTTTTTCTTGATGTCTCTAAAATGGCCATCACATGCCCACCATCACCACATTCTGTCTTGCTCCCTCCTGTCTTGTGTCTCTGTCCTTCCTCTCCTTTTTTTCTCGATGTCCCTAAAATGGCCATCACATGCCCACCCATCACCACATTCTGTCTTGCGGCCTCCAAATATTTTGGTACTTTTGCTTGTCTCTTCAGCTGATGTTCCTTACCGAGCCTGCTCTTTTTCTCATGCTCTCTATCTGGATCATAATTTTGGGTGTAGGTTTCAGGATATTTGTCTCCTGTTTCCGCTGTTTTTTTCTGCTTTTAATTTCTGCCCACACATTCCTTCTCCGCTGAACAGCACTGTGCACAGTTGTTTCCTCTCCCATTTTCTATTACAATCCTCTATCCCCTACACAGCTCCTCCTTCTTCCTCTGCTTTCACATTCATCTCCAATGTATCTGACTTCCCTGCATGCTTAGCCAGAAAGAACATTCTCTTTCCCCTTGTCTGTAGCCCTCATTCAATTTTCTTATTCCTCCAAATTGTTTTTTTTTCACTAGCTTAGCACATTTTCATCTTCAAGGCTTTTGCTAGGAAGTTCAGCATCTTTTATTTGCAGTCAGAACGCCAACGAAGGAAGACAGAACTGATACTATTTAGGCAGGATCAGCTGCTCCATTCAGGGGGAAAAAAAAAAAAAAAGAGTAGCTCAAAGGTTATTGTCATGACATTGAATGCTTAATTCTGTAAAGCTTTGGCTCTCAGCAAAAGAACATGATAAAGCATCTGGCTCTCCCTTGTATACTTCACATACAAAGAATTGGAAAGCTGGCTGTGTATTCTATAATACCTCTTGTTCAAAGAGATAAAAAGGTATTTGGACACAGTTATATTAATCATTTGTGCCATTTGGTTCTCTTTATTAAGCTATATTTTTGTATAATCATGGATGTTTTCACCTCAAATCTCATAAATTTATGTTACTTCATGTTAAGTCTCAATGTGATTAATTTAGTGAGGGTTTTATTTGCAAAATCATCCTCAAACTTCCATCTGTTCCTTTGAATGACAGCTACTGATATTAGCTCTACTGAAGGAAACAACATACCAAGAAAGCCCATCGATCCAGTTATCAGTATCTAACACTTTTCTTTATCAGAAATAAAACAAGTCCCTGTATCACTGATTAAAAGCTTCCCTGCTCTCGGTACCCAGACAACTTTCTTTGAGAGGACCCTGAATGAGCCAAAGCTTTGAGGTGGATATATCTGCAGTTTTTCATTAAAGTGAACACCCTAAAACTAACAAAATCATCTTCTCAATATCTAAACGTATGTTTTACTAGAACACAAGCACAAAAGAATATAGTAAGCTTTTAAAGACGGAACAATCAATTCTGCTGAGGAGACAGATTAAAATAAAAGAAAACAAATCTCTCTTGCTAATGACTCTACCTGTGCTGGGCACACTTTTTCCTCTGGTGCTGCTTTCCAGTGCCCGTTCAGCTTGTACCAATGTGATCACACCCTAGGGAGGTGCAATTTTTCCTTCCTCCTGAGGACTCCAGATTGCAGCAGGCACAACAAAGCAAATAGGCAGCCTTCCTGTCTGGTGCTCAGCCACAAACTATTTAATACTTCATGATATACAATGATATAGTCAGTGCCTGGAAAACAAACATATTCAACAGTTCTTCCATCCACTCTGATGAGCAGTGCTGGTTCAGTGCATCTATAGGTCCGTGAATTACTGGGACTTGTTAGCTGCAGATCGTTCTATAATATATATTTCTGTAACAGCTGTGAGGTGTTGTTGTAGCTATGCTCTTCCTTCCAAAAGAGATTCAAAGGGAGTCTGCGGTTGTCACAGATCTGTCTGTGCAGGGCTGAGATCCATTTCTCCTGCTGGTTTATTCCACCACCAACCAAAACTCCAGATGGAGGGGAGGCTTCACACCTCAAAAGCGCTTTTTTTGTTTCCTTGATCAAATATGCCAGGTATCATGTTCATTTAAAATTGAAGGAAATGTTTCAAAAACTAAGTAACAGTGAAAGTATCTTTCCTGTACTTTGTACACATAACCCCAACAAAACAAAAAGGACAGAGAAGGGCATGCCTCTGGTAGGGTGTTCTGGAAGAAAAAAAACCCTCTCTAGCATGCATTAGCTTGTTTATGAGTCTGTCATTATGAGTCATTAGCTGTCTGCCACATGCTCTATCTGCCATTCTGTTGTGTATGAAGCTTGCTTCTGAGGGATAAACAAAAACAGAGCGGAAAATCAAGCTGAGAATAATTTTCTCATGGACAGAGTGTTTGTGGACACTGTGGGGAGAGTCAATAGAACCTTGCAAATTATTTTTATGAAATATGGAGGCAGATGAATTAAAAAAACAGAGCAGTTCATCAAAAACCTGGATATAGTAGCACAACTGTTAAGAAAAGTCTCCGGTCATTGGATATAAAATTTTGTATTGTTATTACAGTAACTGTTTCTTTTCCCTCTTTGTGTTTCATAGAAAAATCCTGATCAAAATAAACCCAAACCCAAACCCAAACAAAACCCAAAAAACCCAAAAGCTTCCCTGAGGTAATAAGACAATGACTGTGTCCAGTGTCAGAATTAGGGGAATGAAAATGTAAGTATAGGAAAGAAGAAAACCATTGAAAAGTAAAGGGAAAAATAAGCTAAAAGGAGTAGAAGGTTTTTCCAGTCCACCAGAGATACAAAGAAGGTGGCCCACCTACCAGCAGTGTAGTGTTCAGTTGCAAAAAGAAAATCAGTAACAGATGAGGATTCTGGAGAGACACAGTCACTTGTATAGCATTCATACACAGATATTACTATATTGCTAGTTTATCCACAGAAACTGTACAGGATTAACTGAAATTGTAGAAACAAAGAACAGTCTGCTTTTCTCTAATGAAAGAGATGTTGGTGAAAAACAGCGTCTCATAACGTCTGTTAGTGTAGTATAAGGTGCTAACAAACAAATTCAAATAAAACTTCTGAAATAAAATAAAACCAAATGCTGCAAAACAAACTTAACCAAAGATACATATTCAAGAATCACACTGTGTACAGATTCCATGTGAAATGATACAGTGACATTAGTATAACAACCTTCTCTAAGATAAGAAAGATTAATCAGTGAATAAAATATTTCGTATTTGCTACTTACTGTCAAGATTCATACTTTATTTTTTTATATCCAGAGCTATCCTTTTTTTCTGCAACTGCTTCAAGTGCAGGCATAACCACACTGTTACTACAATGTGTTCCTTACCACGTTACTGCAGTTTCTTCTCCAGATTCCCACATCTGTCATCATGTGCTGTGGAATACAAGAAACCTTACAGTGTCCTGCTGGGAACTCATCACTTCTCAGTGTTGTGATGATGGATCTGGGGTCAGGAGCCCCATACTATGGGGGTAAAGAACCCCTGGGAAATCTATGCCCGAACAGATGTGGAAGAAATTATAACTTCTCCATGTAAGTCTGCTTTACCTAGTTAAAAAAAAAAAAAAAAAAAAGAGAGAGAGATTGGTTTGCTTATAACTTTGCCAAACATGCAATTTTGTCTTCAGTTTTCCTCTGAAAATTACCTCTGTCTGAAAGTTTCAGCTGAAGCAACTATTCCAATGAATGAGGCTTCAGAAAATAGGTTGATTTATTCTTACTGCAATATGGTGGTGATTTTTTTTGTGGTCTTCAAGGTTGCTGTTATTTGGAGCAAAGTGGCACTGATTTGCTTTGCTTAAATAACAAAAAATTAACTCTGTTTTTAAGTGGAAATTCGAACAGACAGAACAAGACCATATCTGAAGGGCAGAGAGACAATGACAAAATGGCAGTTGGAAAAGACATGTGAGAAGACCGAAGGTATGCTATAAAAGTACCTGGGTATGGGCCAAATGACTCTGTAGAGAAAAGACTGGGTAAGGAAGTGGAAACTGGGGCTTTGTGAGCCCAAGGACTGGATACGGCATAAGGTAAATGGAGCAGTGATTGACAATAATCAGGTGGGAGTGATGAGAACTGAATGAGATTTGAAAATGGGCCAAAATGGAAGCAGGGAAAATATGGAGATGCAAAGACAGCTCTGAAGGCAAATCAGATTGTAGGGCAGAATGAGCCTGACAGCAAACAAACTAAAGCAGACAGACAGGAGAAAAGGAAATGGCAAAATGAAGGCATCAATAGAACCAGAAGTAAAAGGACTGGGGAGAAAAATAGAAATAAATGTGAGACAGGTATGTAATAACTGGAAAAGAAGCTAGGGAAACACCCAAGGACTCATGATATAAGAAAGACCTGGTGGTATCTAGACAAGTAAAAGGCATACACAACGAAAGAATCAAGCTTGAAAAGAATGGACAGAAGGCTCTTTGTCAACAAAATCACATTCATTCAAGAGTCTGGAACAAAACCAATGATTTCTGCCTTTCTTTACTTCCTCCATGAGTAACAACCACCTGTAGAGCCCAAGGAAAGTCTGACTCGTGTAGTAGGTGACATCCTGCTGCTGTTACTACTAATTTATTTGAAGTGGCAGGGATCTGGCAAGGGATTTTGCTAAACTCATGTGGATATTTTGCTGCCACTCAAATATTGCAGGGTGTTGTTTCACAGTGTAATTTTTCACTGATTAACTGCAATGAACCAAACTATGTTAAAAATACTAGTGAAGATACAGCATGTACAGAATACCAGAAATAATGTTATACATACAACCTTAATCGCCCTCCCTTTCATCTCTTCCTTCTCATCCTATGTATGAAGGTGCTGCGTATGGAGTCTGTTACTTAACTGTTCCACTATGTCCAGCAATCTCCCAATTTATCCTGAGGCTGAATCAGGATTCCAAAGGGAAGGAATCTGTTGGACTCATTCTTTATTTGGAGCAGAAGCAGAGGCATATGAGTAAATGAAAGAGAGGGCAAATTGCAGGAGCAAAAGGGACGGTTTCTTCGTTAACGCACTTATATGCCATCCTGAGAAAACAGACTGCATTCATCTCATGAAAGACTCTATCAAATCACTTAAATATCTTCTTTTTTTTTTTTTTTTTTAATATTTCTCCTCCTCCCACCCCCCCAGTTACCCAGGTGACTGCTGGCTATGTGTCATACAATATTCTCTTTTGCCATAGCACAACTGGTCAAGATAGCACAAGGTGGCATCAGATACCCTATTCACGTGTCAACACATACATGACAAATATGGATATCTTAATCTGAAACTGAATCTCATTCTTCATGTCTCAGCTGCACTTAATTGTTTTTTATTTCCTCTTTGCATTACACATTTAAAATTATAAGTAAAATTCTTTTTCTCTGTAACTGTGAAAGTCTTGTTCTTTGATCTTTTTGTTTGAGACATCATATCTGCAATCAATAGGAGATAATTTAACACAGAGACGTTGTCTTCCCTGACTGCCTGGGAATGGCGCCCACCAAGTATATCCACACCTTGAAGTAAAGGTGTTAAGCACCTTCCAGCCAAGTAAGGAAGTCAAAGCTGCTTAAGAAAGCAGAAACGTTAGGATCTTATATGATGAATCTCAATCAAGATAGCAACAATTTTCAAAAGCACACACCCCAAAAATATTTCCCCAGAGACTGGCAAACTATCCTTACATAGAATAATAAGTCATGTACAATTCTGTTTGGAAACTTAAGAAGTCAAATAGCTTTCTCTTCTCATCCAGTTACACCAAATGCTATGCTCTATGAACCAAGACAATATATGAAAAAAATCACTAGCTTCTGAAACGACCTTAAAATAACATGGTAAATAAGGAAATCCAGATTCTTAAGAAACAGAAATGTCAGTTACTTATTTCTAGTCAATGTATTCCTATGAACACTGTGTCAAAAACTAATCATAAGGTAAATGATAACCTTTTGGATACAAAGTAAAATGCAGGAGATAAACTAATTTGAAGTACTGTCGAAAGTATATGCTAAGGTAACAAGATGCACAAAAACAGCAGTGCAAAGCAGAGGCTGAAAAAGCCATGCTAATCAATATAGTGTGTGGAAGGATCAAGGAGGATAAAGTCAAAGCAAAATCTGTGCTGGAAAAGGTCTTATTCAAACACATATAGTTGCAAAAATAGAATGGACTAGGGAGAATTATTGGCAACCCCAAATCAATTTGTTGAAAGGTTCCCGCTTATTTTAAGGCTGACTCAGTATGGAAACTATTTTAATCCCAGTTCTCCATTCACAGCCATGAAGTGTCACACAAGCAAGATCTATAATATTGCTTTATTTTAACAAACAGTTTCTTGAAACTGCTTGAATTCCAAAAAAGTCAGCAAGGTTCCAGTGACCTAATGTAAACTACCAATCCCTGCTCTTTACCAAAGTGTTTATATTGATTTGTGAGAATGGGATAGGCATTTTCTACAGTTCCTAGTCATTCTTGCCCTTTACAAATGCAACTGAAGTAGTACAAGTACGATTTACCTAAGCCAGGACAAGTACAAGTAGGAGTTATATAAACAGACTAGTCCCTTGAAATTTCAAGTTTTGTGACTTCCTCAGGGCCAGGGTCCCTCTGACACCGGGGGTAAAGAATTCTCCTTGTTCTTGGTCAAGAAATCATCTGCACTGGCACAAAAAAACCCAAAACCAACTGCTCGTACTATCTTCTGTTCAGCTTGTTACTATAAAAATATTGAAAATACTCTCCCTATTTTAAGGCTGTACTCTTCCTTTTTGTCTCCACTTGTCCATGGGCTTATTTTAGCTGACTTCAAAACTGGAATCTGAAAACCTACATTAAACCTGGTGAGTTGATGTGGGCTTCTGCAGTCATCCAGCTGTTCCAGCTGCAGTCAGGCCAAATATTCATGGCCTGAGTCAGTATCTCCTCACAGTACTCTCCAACATAATTTCTCTTTACCAAAACTGTTAAGCTCTTGTTCACAAATCTAATCTCCATATTCCACTTTACTATGTCAGTGTATAACATTGTTTGTTATATTAAATGAGGCCAAAAGATAAACAAAGGTGATACACAAATCATATTATCCTCAGCAAGTGAAAGTGTTCCCCTAACAAAACCCTATTCTTATGTTGCGTGGGAAATTACCTGCACAAGTCCATTTCTATGAATTCAACCCTGCTCCATGTGCTGAAGTGCATACAGAAAGGAAGATAAACAAAGGAAAAGCATGGATATTGCCATTCCTAAGATGTTGCAGCATGCACCACTCTCAGCCTGCTGAGCTGATCATCCTGAATGTAAACTTCAGTGGTATGCATAGAAAATGCAAATTCAGCATTTTATTGAGCAGATACAGGCTCTAAATAGCCTTTGGATTAGTGTACCATAATGACTGGGGGAATCCTTCTTAAGCATCCCGTTCAAGGAGGCAGCTTTTCTTGATTAAAAATGGCAAAATATGTTGCTCCTTGACTGCTTTAAATCAGAACTTTCAACTCTCTCAATTTTCATTAGTCTGGTGACACCTGGCATTTTATTTATGACCTACAGATCTGTGATGATAATGACATTTTAGTTTTGCTTTCATTTACAACTATCTTTCCAGATTTCAGAGTTTTAGAGGCTGAAAAAAAGAGATGGCAAATAAGAAAAGCAAAAATATTCCTGCACTATATGATTTCAAGGTAGCCTTATACTTTTGGGGGTCTGATATGCTTATGAGCACAAGGCATGTATTTTAGAACTATATTGAAAAAATCTATTTCTGAAACAAAGATTACAAGTTATTGGCCATTCATACTCATTATCTCCTGTGAGGACAAAGTGAGACAAACTGACATATATGACAAATATGACTGACATAAATGACAAATAGAATACTTCTATTCTTTTTCTCTTAGGGAAAAAAGCCTTGGGGAAAACTCTGCTACTGTAAATTAAAAGAATGAAGAGATGAAAAAAAATCCCCATTAAAATATGTTCCATAGTGCTTTCTTTGCTGTAGTTTTGCCTTTTAGCCTTCTAGTTGCCTGTATTTTTGATGATTATTCAGAAAAAAAAATGTCTTTTTAGTTTGCTTGAATGTTATGACTTCCTAAACTTTGATTTTCTCTTACGTTAATTTTATTGTACGTGTGCTCTGTCAATCAGTGAGCTGATTTTATGTTACTTAAAAATATTATCCTCCTGTCAGCAGCTAATACAATTGAAGTTTCTCAATACCGTGGAAGTTAACTCTTCCAGTTTTACTTTATATGGAACAAAATGTCTTTGCAGGGATTGAAAAGTGTCTCACAAGCAAGAATTAAAAAGTTGGTACAGTTTAGTCTGCAGTTTCCTTTTTGCTGCTTAAAAGAGCAAAACTGGCAAAAAGACCCTAGTGAACCATAATAAGCTGCTTATCCATGCTTTGTAGTAAAGAATTATGGTGATTTTACTGGAAGTCTTTTGCATAGAAAGATTTCTTGTCAAAACTGATATTTTTATGGGAAACTGCTAGTAGGAAAAAAATGCAATCTCAATGTGAAAATTTTAAATCAAATTAATATGTTCTTTCTATTAAAAAGTAAACAAAAAATAATAATATGTGTCAACATATGATATATATTATTATTTCTATTTGGTTTAATGCCTTTTTAAAGAAAACAGAAAAAAGTCATCTTCAAAAAAATGCCAAAAAATATTAAAAAAAAAAAGTTGGTGAATATTTTACTCTTATTTAATTAAAAATCTTTGAGTTATGAAATTCTCATGAACATTGATTTCATTTTATATCTTTGTGGTATGTATTGTGTCGGTGCAGTCTAAGCTGGAAGATACTTTAGGAATCAGTATAAAATAGACTTTGCACTACAAAGCTGGGGATTCCAGTTATAAGGAAGGAATATATGAACGCATTTTAGCTTTGTTAAGTAAATGAAATGCAGTATGTTTTTATTTAACAGAGCGAAAATACAATGTCTTTTCTCATGATTCTCTGAAACACTTCAAAAAGTCTGTACCAGAGCAGGTCCTCTCTCCCTTTGCAGGACTGTGCCACTCTAGGGCTTGAAGAACTCTTTGTCTATAGCTGTAGGTGACAGTAACGAGGGGGGAAAAAAATGGTACAAAACAACCATTGCAGATTTTTTTCAGGAGTATCATCAGCCCTAATACTGAAGGACTTAAGTTATAATTCAAAAAGAAAATCACCTTGAGAAGCATAAGGTACTCAGTAATCCCTAACACAAAATAAAGCTAAAGCTGCCATATAGTTTAAATCTTGTTTTAATGACAGAAAACTTTTTAAATGCTAATTTTCAGATCGACTCCAATTCTTTTAACTGAATGTTTACTTGTATTTTACAAAAAAGAATCATAAAATACTCTTGTGTAGTGTAGGATTTTGACCATTTTATATTCTTCTTCCCTTTCTGTTATGAATAAAAAAATATTTACCCCAGAAAAAAGGTGGTCTGCTTTGTTTATCTGTAAAACTTCTTAAATATAATTACTACTGTCCTTGGAACAAAGCTAAATCCAATGCGTAATAAGGGAATATTCAGGTCTGTTTGCAGTGTACCTCATGGAGCAAAAAGGTAACCTGAAGTAGGCTCTGAACCTGGGGATAGATCTGTGGGATAAGGTTTGGCATATGATCTGAAATGAGAGGAATATAAGTGAAAGAATCATATTGAATTGATTTGGACCTTGGGCTAATTCTGTTTTGCAGCAAAAAATAGACATTAAAATAATACTTGCTCCTTAAAATAATTTTTAATAAGATTTCTTTTGTCCTTTAACACTTCTCAAGTTAAATAGAATATTTTAATTAAAAAATTCCTAAAGCAATTCATCTCCATTCTCTTTACTAAAGCTCCAGAAGGCAAAATGATCAGTGAAACACTGAAAGATATATTCTTAACTAGTGCAAATAAGAGTAGCAAAGGGAATGTTAAAACTTCACTGGATAATCTTGCTAACCCCAGTTAAGAACGAGGTTAATTACCAGAGCAGTTGAGGTTCTGGTAAGGAAATTAAATTATTCAAGTTGCTCGTGACACATAAACAGAGATACATGTAATTTTTGTTAAAGAGCTATAGCTTTAGGAGTATGTTGCATCATTATGTACATCGCTGCCTATTCTCTCCCTTTTCAGAGTAAATTTGCAAAATGTGTAAGGGGCCAACCTTTCTCAGTACTTCCTCAGCCTAATCTGCATCGACCTTTCAGTTCCTCTAGAGCTATCCTGGCTGACCAACAATTAAAAAGAGCTTTGGGTACGCAGCCAGGGAAGAATGTATGCAGCTGTGACGTTGGTATGGTGGGCTTCCACCAGCACCCCCTTTCAAGTGAAATGAAAGTTTCACTTTGTACTTCCTTAAATCGAGGGTCACTAAATCCAACAGGAAGGAACAGAGAACTCCTTTTTCTCCTCAGCATGCATAGGACCATAATTTGTCCTTATCCAATTTTCCTAACTGATACAAAAACAATGGAAAAGGAGGGAATCGGAGGAATACAGTCAGACATTACGTTGAAAGGAAAGCCTGTCCTAATTTTCCTCCTTTCCTTTTATTCTGTAAAAATACACATAAATAAGATCTCATTTAAAGGAGAAAGCCAGCCCCATTGTTACATCCCACTCCAGTTTTCAAGCCAACAGGCTGTCTATCCAACCATCAGAACAAATGAAAAACATGTGTCTGGAGTCTCAACGTGGCTGGCAGTGGTGGCAGCGTTGCAGCAAAGCCGCCACACTGGTAGGGAAGCAGCCCTGAAAGAACACCAAGCAAGAGGAGAGGTCCTGGTGGAGAAACAATTCCACAGTGAGGGCAATATGTATTCCCCCAGATGTTAGTCCTGCACTGCCTGGATTATGGATGCCATGCACCGTGCCCGCTCTGCTCACCCCGCAGCAGAATGTGCAGTGTCCCCATGAGGCCCATCTCAAAGGCAGTCTGATTCCGGGGTAAGTTTTCTCATTTTCAGACTTTTCTTGGAAGAGGAAATACAGATCACGGGAATGTTGTTTGCTGAACTCTATTATCAGACAGGTCTCTTTCTTTCACAGAAACACTCACTGCACAAGCAGTTGACTCTTGCAAGCAGGTTACTTAAAAAGATCACAAGATAGCTAAGAATTTCACTGGTGAATTAAATAAAGAAATAGTTTATGTAAAATTACTTTTTAGCTCCTGCTCTACGCTCTAGTCATCACGAATGTGCAATTTTAGCAGAATTTTCCTCACCAAGGACATTGACAGTAGAAAACATAAATATTGTTGTAGTGTTTTCTGCAATGAAATGTGTTCCAGTTCTAAGTGCCACGAAAACAGAAAAGGTGCTGATGGGCAATGATTACTGTTCCTTTAATACATGCAACATAAGCTAAATTATTTATCAAAAGGAAAATGCATATGGTTATGTGTTCCTGAAATGCATTTTTTCTTCATCTAAATAGTAAATGGAATTAAAGACAAAGCTAACGGCAGACATAACAGCATGTATGAATACACTGGTAAAGACAGAGGATGAAGCTGTAGAGTACATTCATGTATTTAAAGTTCCAAGTTGACTGATGTGACTGTCAATAATTGTATTTTATAAAATAAAAAGGTTACAGTGTGGCAGTCAGCATTCATTCTGTGTTAAAATCTTGCTAAACAGAACCATAGTCAGAGAAAATTTGAAACTGCTACACCAGTATAAAAGGCATTTTGAGATATAAATGTTAACAAAATTGGATCATCATATTTATAATTTGTCTGTGCACCATATACATATATTTCTCATTGAGTATAAGCAATTTTAGAGTATATAAAGTTAAAGAAAATTCTTATCCTTAACAAGATTTCTTCAAGTACGCAAAAACAGTGGGAAGACTTCAGTATGTATTTTAGCCTTTTCTCTTTAAATTACTTGTTGGTGTTTGTTCTTTACATTAAATTACCATTGAGCCTTCCATCAGACACCCAGTCCCAAGCTAAAATCTTTCATAAATAATTTGGTCAACAATCTAGTTAATATGCTATGCTACATAAAAGAACAATCCAGTACAAACAACTATAAATCTAAACAAAACAAAACAAAAAAAAAAGCAGGTTTTCTAGTAAAGACTCAGGAGAGTAAATGTACATTATTCAAAGAACACCTTTTCTAGAAAATTTTGAAGAGTAAGTGACAATTATTTTCTTAATATAACAACATGCTAATGGGACTGCTAGATTTGTTGGATCACATTATTTTGTTGTTTTCAGGACATGAGTGAGAATTACATACACAATAAGTAGGCATTTGCCCACTAAATCCACAACCATCATTATCTTCCCGGATACCACCAGGACTGTCCCTAATGGTGTTGTGATTGCAGTGTTTTAAAGATAAAGATAAAGTTATGTCTGTATTTATAAAAATATATATGTATATACATATCTTTATATGCAGCTACTAATACATACATTTATGTACACACCTACATATACATGCTTATATACATACAAGTGTATATCTGAAAGGTGAGATTTGAGTATAAGTTTTACTTATGTATGACTGCGGAATCATTGGGTCTTTCAACTTCAAATCTATCTCCAAAACTTCTGTAGATAAAGTTGCAGCTCTTTAATGAAACAGCTGACCCAAAGTTCAACCTAAGATACATCAAGGGCTTTGTTTGAAGAGCCTAGGCAGCCCTTTTTTAATGTGGAATATAAGGAAGCCCCAGGGACAGGTTGCCTACATGACCTACCCTTATTCCACTGATTATTGACACTTTGGCTTATGTTGTTTGTGCATGTGCAAACCCCAGTGTGATTCTTTGTTCAGTGTTGACCAACGGTGTGAGATGACAGTTTGCAGTGTCAGCATTGCTCTTGTAGGCAGTTGGTCTGAAATGACTGAGACTGAATTCAGAAGCAGATTTAGTATTTTGGAAGAAACATAACCAATGTCAGAAGGTCAATAGCAATTATTTATCACAGATAAAAGTGAAAAGAATAAGTGCTTGGCACAACAATGAAACACTAGCTGTACAAAGATACTCTGTTTATGATGTACAGCTGAGATATTTTTTGAAGCAATGAACGAAGACGATATCAGTTCTTTACAGTGAAATGGTATTGGGTCTATGCTGGGAAAAGAAGTAGCTTGAAATATTGTAAAAAGAAACCACTTTTTTTGTCTTAAGCTATGCGAAATAACCAAAGTGGTGGGTTGGGTTTTTTGGGTTTTTTTTTGTGGCAGGAGAGGTTTTGGGCAGCTTTTTCTGATTTTTATTCTTCTACTTTTCAGTAGGTGATGCAGTGGGGGGTGAGTGGGGATATTTTTTTCCTGATGGAGCTCAGCATTTTCTTTGTGTTTTGTTAATATATTTATTCACTTAGGCAAAGTTTTCTTGTGGGGCTTGTTTGTTTTTCTACAGCTTTCCCCCCTTCCCTGGCACCACACCCTGAAGTTCCTATGGAACTCATTCACTTACTTGTCTGACTATTTTTTTTCCCTGGTTTTTGCTTTTATCAAAAAACAAGCTTTCAGTTACTTTTTAAAGCTTCTAGGGGCTGCCACAACTAACAGCTTTTTTAGCTCTTTCCTTATGGGCAGGTTCTTGTTTGAAAAAGTTCTGCACTCTAGGTCTTTCACTGACTGCTGGTTAGGAAGTACCAGTCTCCTGTCTGTCTGCAACATCTGTCTGGACACCTCTTTAGTTAGTAAGTGGGAGCATGGCCAGCAAAGGCAATTAATAGGCAGAGGGGCAGTTTGCTCAGCTGAGGACATGAAAGGCACCCAGAAACTGTGTTCCAGGCAGTTAAGGGAATAATTCAGGGAAAACTGGGGCTCTGCCCTCAATCTTCTGCAGGCTAAATGATTACCTTACAGCCTTGCTTAATTGCTGTGAAATAAGACTTGGAACTAGATGACCTTTAAGGTCCCTTCTGACCTAAACCATTCTATGATTCCATGATCCTAAGGGTATAACCAGAGAGTACAACTTGTTTGTAAAAAACGAGGAAAAAAAGCAGTCAAATATTTGAGCCTTTTCCATATTGTCTTTCTTTATGTTGTCTCCTTTTCCTGGACTACTTCTTGCAAGTAGCATACCTTTAGAATTTCTTCTTTTTACTCTTTGTGTCCATCAATCATCTTAGCTTTAGCTAAATTTTGTACCCATTTTGTCTCTAAATGCACAAACTCTAATGCTCTTCACCTGTTCCTGATTGTACCTTTTTTATGCTCCCTTTTTTGTGATTCAGTTCATCAGGAAACTCTTTGTTTGGCCAAGCAGGCTACCTGCTAAAATTCCTAGTCTTTTTGTAAAGCGAAGTGGTTCATTCCTGATACCTCAATATAATTTGTTTAAAAACGAACGATGTAAGCCTTATGTAACATACAAAGGTATAAAATCCTAAAGGAAAAAAGAAATAGGGAGGATAGTCAGCCTAGTTGGAAATCACTGTGTCAAGCCACCACTGTCAAGAGAGCTGGTGGAAAAAGGCAACTCAGCAGCACTGTGGACCTGTCCCAGAGAGCAGTGGAGGCTTTTCTGACTGATGGCTGCCTGGCTACAAACACCCTTCAGGTACCTTAGCAGAACTGATAAATACACTAATGCTTAGGGTAACAGCTTCTTAAATTTTAGATCTATGTTGTCTGTGAAAGCCAGTAAATAATTAGTTTGTATTTTCTATGGCACTTTGTAGATGTTTCAAGTCCCTAGGGAATCTCAAATAGCACTAGATGCTATTTGCCATATTCCAGATTTGGGAAACTGAATGGAGCCTTTAGAGGCTATTTTGGTGGGGTTTATGGTGCTTATTTTAAGGATCAGGTCAAGCAATTCCAGCTCAAAGCATTACCCTGCACAGAGGTCTTTCACACACGGCTGGGCTGACTGAATAGATCCAAGAGGGCAAAACAGTAGTGCTGTAGTAGGTTAAGACAGAACTTGAACTTCTGGGGTTTTTTGGCGCCTTAATCATTCGGTTATAAGGTCTCTCTGTGGCCTGAAAGTAATTCAAGATTTTTTGTAAATGAAAGTTCCAGTTAGTGAGACTGAAAGAGACACATTCACAGTAGCCAATTACTGAAGACTACGCCTTATAATATGGCAGGGAAAATTGGCTTACCTCTCTTGTGTTTCCAATGGATGCCCCACTGTCCATTTTACTTCAACAAAAGTGGATTCTGAATCCAAAAGTGGATATCTTTAGTGAAGTTTTTACGAAATTAACTTTTTTCCCATTCAAAATACAAAAAGATCCTTAAGAATAGAACTTTCCCAAGGTAAAAATGGTATATAAAACCAAAAATATAAATAACTATATAAATACATTACCAATCTATCAGGGTTCTATATACTAAACAATGTGCTAAGGAGAAAAAGGAATAAAGGCCCCAGATCCCCTCCCCTTTGCATATTTGTGCTGTGAATTCAATGAAATTTAAACGATTTACAGTGGAAGTTTTAAGTAGGAAATCACCTAAATCATACACAATAGACTACATGCATCCCTAGAGTAATTCCAGTGATTTTAAAAGGGTTGTTTTAAGGTCTAATTTGCATCAACACATGCAACAGCTCATAACTCTTTATGAAGATTTTACTCACAAGTTTAAACAGTAGAGTGCCCTGAATTTCTTGGGAGGCTACAAATGGTCCCTCAGTGCTCATTAGCAGACTATGGTTCCCCCTAGCATGGGTTTCTGAAGGAAGAGCATTATAGTTTAATTTTCACATAAGCTGCTGAGCTATTCAGGATAAACTAATATTCAGCATTAATTTATATATTCAGTAAGATGCAAGGAAGAAATGTTACAAGACAAGGAAAACAAAAAGGTAATAAAACAGTTTTTACATAAACAAAGAAAAAAAAAGCCATCCCCATACAAAAGTTCTCCCCAAATCAGCAGAAATAGATGCAACCCTCACTGCCTGAGAAAGTACAAGGCTGAGAGAATGACAGTACTGTTGTTGCCAGTTCTGTGATACTGATTAGTCTTAAGTTTATTGTGACAAATTGCTAAGGTGTGCCACTCTTCTGGCTGTTAATGGGTTAGAATATGATCCACTCATTTAAGACCTAAGTTACAAGAAGAATTAAAAGATTGAGCATGCTGTCAGTGGGCAAGAGATGAGAGTTTAAAGAAAATGTAGCAGAAACTTTGTGAAATCTTTAAGAAATTGACAAAATTTGTTGGACATGACATGAGATGGATTTCTAGAACAGGGCCACAAAACATGCAGAGTCACGCTGTGGTGAGCACACTTGACCTGACCCATCAGAACGTACAATCAGAGATGAGCTCAGGTAAGAGTTCTGCTCGCTGGCTCTCTCAGCTCATGCAACAGACGCCTCATGCCAGTTACACAACGAGAACACAGTTTTTCACAATGCTTTACTGTTCATACTTATTTCTTACAGAGTGACTACTGTCATCTATTAGATTTCTTTAAGTATTATCAGAGCCAGCACTATAAAATCTAAAGTTTCTTGAGGTCAAAGTGTCTGCAAGACAGAAGTGTGTCACAAGACAATTTCTTCAATGGCAGCCAAACTGAATACTAGTTAAGAAGTTTAGGACTTAGTTACTGTACTCTTTCAGGGCCAGGCTGTAAGCATCTGATTGCATGGAGACTTCTCATGAAAATAACTGCCTCCTGATATAAATATGTAAGTCGCTATATGGCCCTTAAAGAAAGGCGAAGGGGCAGTCTGTACGGGGTGATGTTATTGAATTATTTAAATAGCAGCTGAGATCTGATAAAATATTTATAATAATAAAAAATTATGAATTTTATGATAGCAAAAATTATGTATGTTTCAGTACAATGTTTCGACTACCTTGGACCTGACATAGAATGCTGAGCAGAAAGTTAGGTCCCTAGTCTTTCTGTTTGGCAAGCAGAAAGAGTTTAGCAGTACAGAAAAGTTACTTAAAACACATTGAGCAGCCAATCCAGATGGAAATGCTACGTAGGAGAGTGTGCCTGAAATTCTTCCCTCAATCTTAGCCACCTGGTTATTTCAACTCGACTTTGAAACAGGAGCTCAGAGGTCTGGACTATCTGTGAGAGACCTGAGAATGGCTTGGTGCTTTTCCTTTGAAATATAAATGATGGACGTGTTAGCCGCTTTTCCCACGAATCCTAACTGAGAAGCTATAACACTGTTCTAGCATCATAGGTAACTATCTGGGTTTTCATTCTCTGTGACGTCTGCAGTAAATCTCAGCTTTGTGTGCTGTGAGCAATGTATTTGTGCCTTCATCTTCACAGTGAGCTTCTCTTGCTAAGGTATGTGAAAGAAATTTTAAGATGACCCAAAGATGCAGACTTGTATTGAAAAATTATAGTGGACCTTTAAACGAACTTGTCTTGAAAAAAAATGCATGTGTAATAGAAACTTCAAATATTTTTTTTTATTATTTTTTGTACTATTCTCATAATGTTCATTATTGGCATTTTCTTCCACTAAAGGTCTGATATATAAAATGTTCCTGACAGATTATAATCTACATCAATACATCAGCAAAATGCACGAAGTTCTCCCTCAGGTACACAACACATTCATCACCAAGGCAACTAATGATCATAACTATATATATGAAATGTAAAATAATATTTTATGAAGTACTCCACCAGAAAGGAGCAATAAGAACAGAAATAAAAACATGAATATTTTGAATTAGATACCAAAAAGGGATATTCCACTAAAAGAAACAAACCAAACCAAATCACAACAAAACAAAGAAGAGAGTATGTTTTACAAAGAAGTGAAAAGAAGCAAGAAAAATTAATAGCCCAAATTTGTGGTAGTTAGTCAGGTATTTAAGTGTAGACCATTTCACAGATATCCAATATATGAAAGATCCAAAATATAGAAATAATAAATATGGACACAGTACCAGCACAAAAATAGTGTTGCAATATTTTGGTCCTTTTTTTGGCTACAAAAATCTTGTTTAATAAAGCAACTTTGATTATGAATGGAAATAATGCATCTCTGGTAGAGGCGAAAACTATCTTTACTGCATATAAAAATGTCATATTTTTATTTTAAACACTATTTCTTGTAATTATGTTGCTAGGTAGTTATTTTTTCTCTTTTATGTACTGGTTGTGAAATTCAGTCAACAAATGAACAGAAAGTTATTTTACTTAGCTTACTTGTTATAATGTTGTCCTGGTTTGAGTGACACATGACTAATTTATCTTCTAAAGCCTGGGAAAACTGCACTTTTAAAAGACTCTAGTTTCTGAATTTGTGAAAGCATTTAATTTATAGCAGTATATATATAGGTGTGGTATGCGGGTTTCAAGGCCTCAGTGTTTTTGAGCTAGCCAGGTGTGGGGACAAGGAGGAGTGAGACCCGGGCACTTGACCCAAGCTGGCCAACAGGATTATTTCATGCCATGAATGTCATATTCACTGTAAATGAGAAACTTTGCTGAGAAATTCTCTCTCTTCCTTGATGGCTGCCATCCTGAGAACTTCGTGCCCTGGCGCTGGACCCCTGAGGCCTTCCCTTTCTCCTGAAGCCGTAGCGCTCGCAGTGGCCAACATTTGCTGTCCACTGCTGGGAGTGCCCAGCTTCCCACGGATAGAATCAGCTGAGTCTAATCCTTGTATATTTTATATTGCTATCAGGATCAATACTGGTTCTGTGGTATTATAAATGTTAATTAGTTAGTCTTATTCTATTAAATCTGTTTATATTTCAATCCTGGGGTTTCCTTGATTTTTCCCGATTCCCCTTCCCAGGTGGGGAGGGGTCATTGGGTGACAGAATTGTCTAAACCATAATAAATTGTTGTGGGTTTCTCAAACCATAACAAATGTTTAATTCACAGAATCCCAAGATGTTTGGGGTTGGAAGGGACCTCTGGAGGTCATCTGGTCCGAATTCCCTGCTCAAGCAGGGTCACCTAAAGCCAGTGGCCCATGATCATATCTCTAAGAAATGTATAGTTCAGTGTAACATGCTGTTTTATAGCATACTGTATTTCACGAATATTTTGGTGTTTCTAACTGTCGCTAAAGCTAGTCAAAACTGCATGAAGGAAATAATTTTATAATGAACAGGATTATGCATCAAATAATTTATACTGCAAATATTTATTATGGGTATTAAACTGTTCTAATTATGAATGGTTTCCCAGAAGCTATGGTATATACTGAGAAATGGAGTCACTGTATGAAATGAAAGCATAGGGCACACAGTGAGCACAGCAGGAGATATGAAAGACGCTTAGGGAATGGAAAGGCAGGGACTCTATGATATTAATAGCATTGAACTCAGTGAATATATATCTTCAATATGAACAGCAAACAATATTTCAGACAGGCATGCATTTGCATTAATTTCAGAAATCCTCAGTTTAATAACGTAAAGCATGGCCATTAGGCCAGCCTTTTCAGTGCCACATCAGGTTGCCAGTTTGAGAACTGCCATGCATGCAGGGGTGCAAGCCTCTACCCCAGCCTCAGTGTCTCCTCCAGTTGGAAAAACGTGACAGCAAACCTTTCTCATACTGAGGTGAAATTACCTTGAAGACCTGCTGAGCCCAGTGTTTATTATTATTTTGCTAATATTTGTAGTAGTGCTTTTCTTATATATTGTGGTACACAGCTGGGTTACAGCAATGAGGGACAGAAAAAGGAGACACGAAGTATATTGTCAAGCCCAGGTCCATATTCTAATTTTAGCTCTTTCTCAGTAAATGCTGGAGTACTGACTTTCTTTGAAATGTTGGCCAGATTATTCTACAGTACAGATAACAAGTGTTAAGCTAATCAAAGTTGGAATGTCAACTTCAGATGGTAAATCTGGAGTTACCAGAGAATGACAGCTCTTAACTATCGTAAAAAGTCACTAAACCAGATGGCAAATGTGCTAGTGTTTACTTTTTTAAGTGAATGCTGCAGCTGTTATGAAATAATTCCATGTTTTTTATTAGAGGGAGACACAGAAGTTAAATATAGCCATATAATTTTTCTTGTTAGAAAATAGCCAGATTCATATTTAACCACTGAAATAACAACAATAATTTAGTTCCTATAATTGGTGGCACTGTATTTTTTAATATAGATCTAGTGTATAAAGATATTATTTGCTTGCAGCTCTGTGTGTGTAATGGTGACTAAGAAAGAAACATAATTTAAGGTTAAGGACAAACATGTCATTTGCAAAGACACTTCCCACTTTATTACAGCCCTACTTTATTAAAGTTGTTTTTGAAATATAAATATTATTTTATTTTTAAATTTAAGAGAAATTCTTACAAGTAAAAATAAATAATTTATTTTCTCGATATGTTTATGTAAATGACCCTAATCTGTGCTTTTTCATCAAGTCTATCTTTTTTACATAATATTATAGTTGCACATGTTGTGCTATTTTTCTTAAGGTCATTAGGGATTAAATCCTTGAATTATCATGTTTTTTTTTTTAAATTTCATTTCATATTGCATCATTTTAATAAAATATTTACTGACCACCATATGCAATGGTCAGATTTTCTTCCAGCAGCAGACATATTCCTCAAGGACAGTGTTTAGTAGAACAGCCTGATATAGCCCATGTTTTTCCTACTGGTGCCCTGTTAAATCATGGCTTCTCAGACAGAAGCAAAAAGCTCTTTTGTATAGAAATAGTGTAAAATACTTGATAAAAAACACAGGTAAACAATAAGACTTAGGAAAACCATCTATATTAAAATGTCTCAGAAACTTCTAGATATTTGTGAATTTTTTACAAGTTAAATAAAAAAAGTCATGCTTTAAAAGAAAATCATCTGTCACCATCCCTCCCTCTTCCTTTTCAAAAGAGCAATTAAAATTTGATTTATTATGAAAGTAAAACTGTTTTATGAAAAAAACCAAACCAAAACAAAACAAAGCACATAAAGAAGCAAATATGAGACAGATTATGCTTCTCTAGGATGGTTCTTGTAACTTTTTTTTTTAGTTTTCTGTTCATGACAAGGTAAAGGTATTCCTCCTATGTGCATGACTAAATTTTAGCTTTCATCAGCATTAGCATTTTGTTAGCTTAATAATTCCTTTTAAAATATTTTTTGTTAGAATATTTTTTGTTAGAATATTTTTCGTTCTATTTATAGATCCAGTTATAGATGGGCATACACTATATGTCACACAAGTGATCATCCCCTTGTACTCATCACTGGTGAGGCTGCACCTTGAATACTGTGTCCAGTGTTGGGCCTCTCACTACAAGAAAGACATTAGGGTGCTGGAGCGTGTTCAAAGAAGGACAACAAAGCTGGTGAAGGGTCTAGAGCACAAGTCTTATGAGGAGTGTCTGAGGGAACTGGGGTTGTTTAGCCTGGAGAAAAGAAGGCTGAGGGGAGACCTTATTGCTCTTTACAACTACCCGCAAGGAGGCTGTAATGAAGTGGGGTTTGGTCTCTTCTTCCAAGTAATAGGTATAGGATGAGAGGAAATGGCCTCAAATTGCACCAGGAGAGGTTTAGATTGGATATTAGGAAAAACTTCTTCACTGAAAGGATTATCAAACATTGGAACAGGCTCCCCAGGGAAGCGGTTGAGTCATCATCCCTGGAGGTATTTAAAAGACGGGTAGACATAGTGCTTAGGGACATGGTTTAGTGGTAACTTGGCGGTGCTAGGTTAACAGTTGGACTTGATGATCTTAAAGGTCTCTTCAACCAAAACAATTCTATTATTTTATGAATGTACAAAGAATATAAAACATGACTCAACAAAAAATTTAGGGGAAGAAATATTAAGAGATACAGCAAGTAGAGAAGCACACAATGATTTGGAATCTAAATAGACTTAGTTGTTCCCCAAACACCAGCCTTTCCTTTTGCGTGGAATGTTCCCATCATCTTAAACCTGTCACCTTACCCCATACTACTTTGTTGTAAAATACAGAATACCCTTAAACTTTGGAGACCACACCAACAAAAGAGAACTAAGAGGGTGTAAGTTTCCCTGTCTATAACCCATGTCTCTGTCACCCAAAGGATTAATATGAGTTGCTAGTGGCTCTTGACTGCCTGAATTTTCTCTGGTACTGGGCAGAGAAATTCACCGTGGAGTCAAGCTGCTCTTTGCAAAGTGTGTCCTATACTTGGAGGCCATAAATTCTTTCAAGAAGAAGAATTATTCAGTTTAGTGAAGTGTGATATAGCTAAATGAAACTGGAGCCATTCAGAAGTGGTTACATTTAGGATGAATATCAAGGAACACTTCTAAAAAGTGAGCTTTGTTAAGATGAGGGATTCGCTGTCCTAGCTGTCACAGTTTCTCCACATCACAAGCACAGTTCCTCTCTGCATTAGGTTTTACTATTCATATAAAGACTGATTTACACAAGGTGTATTTGTTAGTTCCAACTATTTGCTAAGACGATTAGAATGACTTTTTGTTTCACGTTTGACTTAATCCTAAGATTTTCACTGAAGCACTTTGCTATTGTTAGTTATGTGATATTCATCATTTCAGTAGCCTCATCCAGCTGGCCAATGTTTTGAAAACATTATGATTAATATCAAGAATAAAAGGAAGCCAATCAAGCTTCACACCAACTACCACTGTAAGACAGCACTAACACAAGCAAATAGCTAACCAATTCAAATGAAGAGGCCTGATAACAGAAGGCAAACAAAAAAACCCTCTTAATTTTTAATCAAAGATTCTTATTTCAAGACATATCTGGAATGTTAATAGAAACAGATACACCAGTTGACCACAGCAACAATGAATATTTATTAAGGTTGTTCATGTTGTCCATCATATTCAATAGCAGAAAACTTTATAATGAAGGCGGTCAAAAGCACTTTCAAGAAAATTCAAATCTTGCTAGCATCAAGCGTAAGTGTATTCCACTGTTTTTAGTTTTAATATTTTCTGTGCTAGTGCCTAGCAAAGCTAGTAAAATTTTCAGACAATTTTAAAAGGAGAACTTACTGCTGCATACGCGCAGCAGAACAGAAGAGTGGATACACACTCAGCTTGTTATTAATTTGCCAACCTACTACAAGTGTCACAAGGATACGGAAAAAGCTTGCTTCAGTCAGATGAGATCTATGACCAGCAATGCATGCATATTCGATATGCTGAAAAAAAAAAATGAGAAATCCTATGACTGATTGGCAAGTTTGTTATAGCAGCTACTTATTCCTGGAAAAAAAAAAACCCGGACAGTTTATAAAAATGTGCATAAAATACAAGATGACCTTTGATCTGATTCCATTTTCATATTGATATAGAGGGAATAAGGAACAACAAGAAAGTGCAAGGCAAACTATTTTATAAATACCTCTGTGACTATGTGGAAGAGAGAGCTCACTATTCAGATATCATTATTTTTCAAGGCAGGGTACTGCTTTTAACTATCAAGGAATGTTCCAAGAGAGCTCTTTTTCATGTCTGCTTTTAATCATTTGTGTCTCAACATTAGTCATCCTTTGACGAAAAAAAAAGTCTCATCTTTACTGTGCAAACAGTTTTTTTGAGATACCTCTATCTAGATGATTTTAAACTATATGGAGAGTCATCTGAGACTGTCTCTGACAAAAAGAGTTAAGACCTTTTCAAATAATATCTGCATGCAGTTTTGATGAGACATATGAGCTTCTGTACCTGTCAGCGAGGACCAGGCTGTGAGAGTGAAAGGTCTGTATTTAACACAAAAGGAAGCCACTGAACTCTTCCCTTTTAAGAAAACATTATTACCTTGGTACTTCAGTTCAGTAAGAAACAGAGAAATGAAAACAATATTGAGTATATTTAGAAAATTTAAAAGACTCCTTCAACTTCTGATTTCTAAGGCCAATGCAAACACCTCCAAACATGCCCTTTCTGTCATGTGTTACCTGTAGCTAATATTAGGCTGGACTTTGAAAGAACTGAAACACTTTCCCAGGTTGACCAGAAAACAATTCACCTGACACTGGACTTCATACCCAGAAACAGAGGTTGACAGATTGAGTGTACTTAGGCAAAAAGAAGAAAGGATATTGAAGAACAGTGAAGACCTGTTTAAGGTCTACACAATTTTAGGAACACAGTACACTTTTTACATATCTCAGGAAAAGTATTAAATAACACTTAAAAATAATAGTAGAAAAGAGAATGGCAGAAAAAAGCAATGAAGGAAATCCAAGTCATATGAAGACCAAAGTCAAAACATCTATGTATAAAAAGAATCACATTTCTTAACAATGTTGGTAAACTCCTGCACTGTTTTGCTGTGGATGGCGTGATTGAAAAATGAGGTGTTGTTGAAGAGACACTTCCAGAAAATCTACAGGAATGAGCTGCAGCTCTTTCAATCCTTAACAACCAGATTAATTTTCAAGGATAGTATATATTGTTACTCATTAATTAAGGAAATGGAAATTAATTTAGGTGGCTTTGCTGAAGGGATATGTGTTCTTTAACTTTGGTTCTTAAAAGTAGTAAGCATATAGCTGAATGTAGGAAACGGCTTAATTTATCCCCTGTTCCTTGCTCTGAACTTATCAGTGAGAGTAAGAATTCCATCTTCTCTTATAGCTGTTTTTCTCACCACAAGATGTTGATTCCTGCCTGTAGCAAAGAAGAGATGGTTAGGTGGCATGATATTCTTGTGAACACAAGACTAAGGACAAGAGGACAAAGGTAAGAATATAACTGGAGTAGAGGAGGCTGCAAATACAGATTTAAGGGTAGTGGGAGTTCCATCCTTAAGAAAGGATGAGTCCCATTCAGTGCATATATGGGACAGGTTTTCTATTTTATTAGAAAGGAAGATCTGATGGCTGTGTTGCCTGAAATCAAATGAGAGTTGGTAAACAGGAAATCAAACTGTAACAACAACAGTGGTATAATAAGAGCATTAAAAATCGGACTGAGTTCAATATTTTAATTGGATACAAATAAATAAGGAATATGTTTTCATTTCTCTTGGAAAAAAAAAAAAGCAGCATTTTGTTTGATAGTGAGATCTGACACCTTTTTGTGTCTGAAGACAGATAGGATATTCACAGTTTCACTTCAACAATGCGTTGCAGACTGAGGTTGGGATTACCCTTGCTGATACTGGTATTCCACATTCAAGGATAGATTGATGGAAAACAGCTGTACTGTAGCTTCCATATTTATTCAAGCACTGTAAAGTAAATGTTCCCTTTAGCACCAGTGTACTTCGTCACTAAACAGTGTAATAAAAAAACAACAAGACAAAGCAGACTTTAGAGACATGAATTTTTCAGGTAGCTGTTGTATTTGAACTACCAAGGTTAGAGTATATTTATCCCAAATGTTGTACCTTTGTTGCATGGCAGTTGGACAGAACTGGTTGCTTAGACTCCATTGTTGACCTACATATCTGGTATCCTCCAAAGTACTTGCTTATGCTTATACTGGATTTTTTGGTATCATACCGTTAATGGCTTTATTTAGAAAATTTGTTAGTCAGGTTCTACAATGTCACAAAATTCAAAGGAGTTAAATTATCGCTTTTAGTTCATATTTCTCAGTAACAAATTATCACTGTATTCATTAGAGAGATTAACACAGAATTAAGAAAAATAGTTCTCTAAATTAATTCCACCGAAACAGTGATAAAATATTTTAAGTTTGATTGGAAGTCTGCCAGAGGCAATTCTGATACAGAACAGTCTTCTGCAGCTGTCATCATTCTTTATAGTTGTTGCGACTTGTGTTCTTTGAATTTACTGACTAGGAAGTTGTGAGAAATCAGCACTTTTGCTAAGGAATGACTGGGATCAGATTTTGAAGTTGTGCACTCACGGCTGAGCAGATACATTTCTTTGGTTATTATTTATGCCTACAACTTATGCAGCACAAGTAAGACTCCTTAATGGCCACATGTACACTCAAAAGCATTGTTTCCATAGTGAATTTGTGCTTGTACATTCCCATTTTTAAATATACAGGCTTTACTTTAAAAAGTTTTAAGGAACAGGAGCATGAAGCAAAGGGGACCAAAGAAGTCTTACTTATAACATTAAGGAGACACATTATTTTTATTATCAATAGAAAACCTTAAGATACCCTAGAAGGCCTGATAGATTGCCACAGCTTGGTACTCAGCACTTTCTGGATGCAGTTCCTGTAATGTAATTTGAAAAATGACAGAGTTGGTGTTTTGTTTCTGTTTTGGTCAAATGTGCACATTATATATGCAATTGTTCTCACAAAACCATTATTATATTCTCAAAGACAGCTAATTTTGAGACACACAAATGTGGATACATTAATTTAACGCAATTAATCAAGTATAGACCAGCTCCGTGGCATAACTGATCAATATAACTTTGAGAATACTGCAAAAGTTGACACAAGAGCTATTCTTAGTTAAACTACAGTATTTATTACAGAGTTAGCAGCTAAGGTAGTTTAAAATGAAAGTTGTAATTGTGTGTATTGTACATGATAATTAAGTTCAAAGGTATAGAAATATAGAAGCATATATCATAAAACTATTTTAAAAGTATAGCAAATCACTTTACACCCTGTAGCAACATTTTAATGACTAAGTGAAACATACTGGTTCTTTTCTTAAAAAGGATTTCATTCTTAAGCATTTAAACAACAGTCAAACACATGTGATAAAAAAAAAAAAGAATCATTTCATATTTTTATAAAGGTTGCATGTAATGTGAGACTTTCATAGAATTTTACCTAGCACCAGGAAAGTGTATCAGATTTTATCAGTCAGTGGTGATGTCAATAAATACTTTACCTTGGCTATATATGTCTACTGCAAAAACATTTTCTCAGTGTAATTTTAAAGATTTGCAAAGAGAGGTGTATTACTTATTTATTTTTTAAACTGGGGTTGTAGTGTTTATTAGTGCTTGGAGAAGTGAAGGCTTGATATAATAAAATAGAGCTAAGCATACTATGGATAGGTAAAGAATTAGCATTTTTGCACTTCTGGGCATTTATTCATTTTCCTGAACCAACCCTGGTATAGTCTGGAGAAGTTCAGAAGAAAATCTCAGTTTTGCCTATCTGAAATTCTGTGTCCTTAAGAAACATTCTACAAAGCCTACAGTAAACCTTTTTTTGACCTGTATTGTAAATTAAAATCTGAATTCATCTGCAGAAACAGAAAAGCAAAGTGATCAGGATAGCCCTTACAATGGGGGGGTGTGTGTGTGTGTGTTATTATTTTAGGAGTACTAACTGCCATAGCTGCTATACAATTATAGACTGTTAATAAACAGTTGGTGTCATGCATTCATGGTAATTAAACTTTAAATACACTGATGAACAGCAATGTAACTTTTACCTCCAATTAACCTGCCCTTTCACCTGTTAAATGTAATCACACTTTTACTTATGTGCTCAGGATAAACTGCAATATATTTTATCATCTTGTTAGTATTCATGCTTTGTTAATGAAATTTGATCAGCGTATTAAAGATGTTGAGTTTTTGTAGTTAGCTCACATCTGTTGTCAGAAATAATTAGATCAGGTGGCAAATGACAGTGCCTTTCCCGACAGATGCTTTAACATTGTGGGTAAGAATGCCCTAAGTGTCTCTTTGAATAATGCCAAGCTTTTCAGTTAGGAGTTTATTTGCCTTGAGGTTTCAAAGTGGAACTTTTGGAGCAATCTGACATAGTCCCAGACAGGAGTATGCATGACTTTAGCTTCCAATGTTACAGGAAAAGAGAAATGCCTTTCAAGATGATTTTTAATAAAGTTTTGTCTTAGAACGTAGAAGATAATGTTATCAAACTATCCCAATACAGCTTCCTTTTAGCATATATACACATATTCCTATTAAAACATGAAAGACATTACATTATGCATTTAAGCATATCTCAGACAATAAATTACACTGCACTCTAATGATTCCATTATTCAAATAAATGTGCTGACAAACTGGGAAAGAGATTATTTTACAGCAGGGTTTTCATCAGACAGCCGTGAAATAATGCTGGCTTTTTGGAAATCATGGCATCAGCTGCAAATGCTCTTATTTCTCTGCTTGTGATTCAGACAAGACACTTTTTTAGTGAACTTAGTGCTTATGTAAGCACTATAAAATGCACTATAAAAGTGTCTATTCCATCATTTATCCACAGCGTAGGTAGCACACAGATAACAGTACACGCTTTCCGGTTACGTTTTGGAAGACATGTTCATGCTGCCTGGTCCATATGGTTCTGCATACAACAAGAATTGTAGAAATGTCTTCAACCAATTCTCTGCAGTGTTTTATCCCCACAAACTATAGTGGAATCATGAGTTTTCACCAGATTGACAGTTCCTGTCGTCTAACCACTTGGAGAATGGGTTCAAATGCATATGCTGACAGCCAGCAGGGAGGATGCTCTCTGTTACTAGCATCTCATGCAAAGATGTGAATTTATGTAGGAATTTTGCTGGTAGGAAAAAATATTGGTCTTTGTGCATGCTTGGAAGGAAAGACCAGAGAGTGATGTTTCTCATGTCTCCGCCAGGTGAATGGCAATTAATGTTTCTCTTCTTTTTTTTTTTTTTTTTTGCCTGGCATCTGTAAGAGTACTTTCTGGGTACATACAGTTAAAAATGTCCCTGTTCAATTTGGTAAAACAAAAAGAAACCTGGTTTAATTATTGTAACTAATGCCCTAACAATCTTATTGATGAGCAGAATGAAAAGACACCTACATGCATTCATATATCTCCTTCTGACTAAAAAGATATGTTTTTTTACAACTCCTAACCCATCTAGAAAATATCTCAGCACTCCTGTTTTTTTCATGCTAACATACTTATTGTTTATCTGTTACAGATAATTATCTCATTACCTTTGAAATTTAGAATGCCACAGTTATGCTCAGATAACACCCCTCTGGAAATTATTATTATACCCATTTGAAAGATGAGCAACTGAGGCATAAAGACACAAAGTAGTTTCCTCACATTAAGGCAGCTGAAATGGAACAACTGCATCTGAGGTACTTATTCTCATTAAGTCATCTAGGTTTTCTCTATGCTAAGCAGAGAGAAAGGAGATACTTCCAGAGGTTATAAGGATGATAAGCACCATAAGCTTGCACCTCTTTTTCCTCTGAAAGTAGAAGGGATTGAGGCGGACACATTTTTTAGTTAAAATGAAGTCCATACTATGTAACTTCCTTAAAATTCCACAGGATGTCTTCAGTGGATCATGACCAGATCAAGTCTTTTGGGTCCAGACTCAAATATGTTGCTCATGCAACAGACCCAGGGATCTGTCGCTCCTTCTTTGTGATTAATTATAACTATATTTGGCAATTTGCAAAACAGCAGTCATACCATTTTGGTTCACTTCCTTCTAAGCTGGAAGATTCTGATCAATATAAAGTGTAGAAAGAGCAGTCACATTTGGAATCCGAAGGAGGAGAATAATCATCTGAGGATGATACTTATGTGACTCCATTTTTCTCTGGCTTCTTTATCCTTATTTAATACAGGAATAAACATGAGAGTTGGCATTTATTGCAGGTCAGAAGCTTCCTTCACGAATGGATATTCGCAATGACATCAATTTCCTGGTCTGGAAATGGGAGTAATTCTAGCTGCCCTTTAGCATTGTCTTATGTCACATTTGGTTATGCATATATAATAACATACCCCAACATGACACCTCAGTGCAGCGTATTGGCTTAGTGTGAGGAGATAAAGCATAAATGGAAAGTTACTGGCTAGAAAAGTGATGTGCAAAGGAAAAAAAGATCAGGATCCAAACTTTATCAGAACTGGCAGAAAGATGGCCAAAACATTTATAGGTGCAGTCTTAAATGTAAGGAATTAGTAGAAGGAACTTCATTGTTAATTTCCAGCAGCATGCAGGAGCACAAACATAGTGAAATAGAGTGTTGTTTATGCCAAGATTGCTAAAAACATGAGAATATCGGTGCATGATATCTCACACATCATTTACCTAACAAGGCCAAAGGGAGGGGCAAGAACTTCAGTACAGTGTTTGTGTATACCACAGTCATAGGATCAATATGCGCTTAAGCATGCTAGGCAAGTAGCAGACTGTGTTAGGACACTAGACTGCTGGCAGGGAATATGCTGTCTAGCTTTTCCTTTGAATGAAGAGTTTCATGTTGAATGCTCAGTGACGTGCCCGGTGCTGCTGATGGACAACACTGCAACCCCTCCATAGCTATAAGGATTTATGCCAGGAAGCAGCAGCCTTAAGTATGAGAGACACTGTGGAACTGCCCAAAGAAGACAGAAAATATAGACAGATGCATGATTTTCCTACTTACAGCACAAGACTTGACAGACCAAGGTACATACTTCTCCAAAGGCTGCCAATACTTATTTAAGGAGAGAAATAGGCAAGTCCTGATTACACCAGGAGTATGATTTTATTACTATACCTTGTCGTGACTGAAAAAAACAGATAGTCCAAAAGTTGTATCGTATCAAGTGACAGACCTTTATGCAGACAAAAAGCAAAATTAATTACCTTGTCTCTGCATTTCTCTTTTGTTCTTATTTTGTGGATTATTTATTAAGGATCTATGTTTGAAACTATTATCAGAAACTATTTCAGTTCAATGGATAGCACTTTTTCTCCAGACTTGAAATACTGGAAGTATACTTTCAGTATCTTGGTTTATGGTGACTGAATGATCCTCACAAAGACTTATTGATATGAGTGTATGAGCTTTGCGTGGTTTTTAATCATTTTTCTATAATCAAATGCCCTAGTTGCTTGATCAATTTGAAAAGCTTAGAATTAAAAAAGAAAAAAAGAAAGATCAGAAACAGAAAGAATTATTCTGGGTATTTCAACTCATATTCAGCTCACAGTACTGCTTATTAAAACTAACAATTTTTAAAAATTGTTTCTATTGATGTAGTTCTAACCTTCATTCAGCTTAGCTTGGGGATATAGCCAGTTCCTCTTGCACAGACTCAATCTTGACCCATAGCCCAGATGTTTCTCCATTTCTTTCTGTAAATATACTTTATTATAATAGAATGATGGGATCCATAATTTGAAAAAGCTTTATTTTATATTATTTTCCTTTAGAAAGTATTCTGTAGGATATCCTCTTCATTGTTACTCTGTAAAATCTTACTCTCCCATATGCTGTCATTCTCACTCATGAAAAAGCCATTTCACTTTTTTCCTTTCAGAAGCATAGTAGAAATCCGGTGTACTTCAGGATTATTTTTTTCCAAAGTCTAAGTCATTCATTTACTAACTCTTGAAGTCAGACAAGTTGTGCAGAAGCACTTTATGCAGTCAGTATGATAAATTTCAAGCTGTATTGGTAGAGGAATGTGAACAATAGAAAAATTATTCACGAATATATTATCCCAAAACTTTAAAGAAACCATACATATTAAGTTCTCCTACCCACTCAAGAAAAAGAATAAATTATAAATTAGTATTTCAGGAGTCATTCATTCAAATAATTTATTTTAAAATTATCTATGCCCTGATCCAAAGCCTATTGAAATAATTGATCTCATATCTGCCTACTCAGCTCCATAATGAAATACACAAGAAGCCCTAGTATTTTATAGAGTCGTGCTCTCTTCACTTCTGTCAACTTTTAACCCAGTTTAAAGAGTCCCTTCAGGTACTAAATATTCCCTTTTATTTTCAGCTTTCCCATATATTCAGTTTTCCTGCCCAAAATTTTTTTACAATTTAAAAAGAGTATGATTACACATATATGTGACACAATTTTTTTAAAAATTATTCTGATGGTACTTTTTGCTTTATATTTAACTGAATCAGCAGGCAATTAGATCCCAATTGCCTATTTTGTGATCAGTTTAGCAATTGGTTTACATGGAACGTAAATATGTGAAAGTTTGTCTACTTTGCTTTTCCATAAGTTTATAATTAAACCTTCATCACTGTAAAAAAAAAAAAAAATGTGGGGTTTTTTTTTTAAGTGTCATAGATTCAAAATAAGAAATGAAATAGATCTTCAATAAAGCACAACAGCAAAAGGCAGTATAGAGCCGTAACCCAAAACCTGAGTAGGTAAAACTTCATGTATGATTTGGAAGCCTGGAATCAATTTCCTCTCAGAGAGGAACTGGAGAATGTTTCCCATTTGGTTCAGTCACTCTTTAGATCCATCTACTTTGGGATACTCACATTGCCTACACATCATTCCATTTTACCTGTAGGTCTATAAAGGGAATGCAGACATTACATCACAAAGTTCTCCAGCACTTTTACAACAGCCAGATTAGGTTGTAGCTACTTTATGAAATACACGAAGAGTTTTAGGAATGACAGCCATAAACGCCATTGCACAGCTCAGTATGTTAAACTAGGAACTAAGAAAAAATTAGAAAGACTAAGAAAAATAGTGTGTTTTCACACTTGTTATAGTGTCTTTTTGTTAGATTTAAAGAATTCCTTTTTTATTCAAAATCAAAGAAGCAATTCTCATTTTTCAGAGAGGAAACAGTTTAACTAAGCAGCACCTCAAGGGCTAGGACATTGATTTAGGATGTCAGGCACCTCCTTTCAGTTCCTTGCTCCACCTGAAGAAAGTTATTCTTACTCTTTTTAGATAAACCAGGGTAGTATATGTATATTTATTCAACAGGTCAAAGAATGAGCATGCATTGTTTTAGCCTAGTCAACAGAGCAGTTGCCTAAAAGAGGTAAACCAGAGTCAAATTCCTGATTGCAAAGGCCTGTATTTTTATCTGAAGCATTTAATGGCGCAGGGTCAGATGTAGAATCAGAGTATCCACAAGTGATTTTCTTAAAAGTAGTCTAAAGTCATGTTCATAGTCTTTCGTCCAATGAGTGTTGAACAATTGCATGCAATGTGTAGCTATCTTCAGGAAGGTATTCAGAATACCTTAGGGTGCAGAAATAAAAGTATTCACAGAAGAGACATGATTTCAAATCTTTACAGCCAGAAGAGGCAGTTATCCCCATTTCTTCTCTCTCTCCTCACCTTGTGCCTTAGCATGAAGCTATTGAATCACACGTGATTAAAGAAAGAAGAGAGTTTGGATTTTTGTTTCTTGACTTGAGAAAACTGTTTCTCCTCTATCCATCTTGCAGGGCAAATCTGCTTTACATCTGAAGACATAACTCCCTGGTGCACTCAGGGCATGTAATTAAGTGAGACTATTCTGAATATGCAGTGTAACTGAGCAGCACATCTGCAGTAAGTCTGGTGCATTGACCTATTGTGCTGGTGATGAGTCTCCTTTTGACTCGGAACTTCACCTCCTGCTTCAAGATGATTTTTCCATCTCTGCTCTGTAGGGTTAGTCATCTACATCTACAAGAGTGTCAGAGGCTGAGCCAAAGTCCTCCACTTAGTATTTTTTATAATCTGTGTTAGTAGCTATTCATTCAATACCATGTTTGCTGTTAGTTCCTTTATGTGACTGTTACCAAATGTATTATAAAGTGCTCTGTATCTAGCTTAAATACTTGCTGCATTGCTAAGTACCATGACACTCTGTCCTTCTGTAGATTTAGCCCCAGGTATTCCAGTCATTTTAAATATTTGATGTAATTTTCAACACATGCAAAAATCCCTGACTAATTTAAACCTCTCAAATTTTTCTTTCATCAAAGATGTAAATCAAATTTCCTTGCCCGGCCATGTCCGTGTCTCGTGCCACAGCAGGGTCGTGGCAGAGGGGGCAGCCTGCTGAGCTCTCAAGGGTCTAACTCATTTAAGGATTCAAACATTTATGAAGTTGACGTGTCATTGGGAAGGCAGCACTGAGCATGGGTATTCCTTGACTAGGACGCATGGAACTGTTTTTTTGATTGAACAAAATGGATATTTGGGTGGAAGTATGTTTACATATACATGTAAAAGTATACATGCAGATAAATAAACCTATGGATAAGTTTTCAGGCTAGAATTTGGTCAAAAGTAGACAAAGCTATGGTTCTGATATTCCTCCAGAATGAACAAGGAACAAGGTTTTGTACTCTCTGATTCAGAATCTCCATATTTCAAAATCCATTTGAGTGAGCTTATCATACCATTAGTTATTCCACTGGGAGTGTTTCTCCACATCAAAGTATTCTTTATATACATAAAAATTAATTAGAAAAGGTTTCTGAATGTTGCTTATCTCTCAGGTGAGCTAAAAATTGTGATGTGGCAATTTCTGTATTTCTGTTCAAATATTTAGAGGTTTTGTGTGATGCCAAAGTACCTTTGCACAGGATGTCTACAAAAAGATCGATCACTCTTAAAAATCAGACCTTAAATCCTTATTTTATAAATTGGGACTTGAAATGATGTGCAATACATTTATAAGCAGAAATGTAGGTGACT
Organism: Charadrius vociferus; assembly: GCF_000708025.1. Taxonomy (NCBI): domain Eukaryota; kingdom Metazoa; phylum Chordata; class Aves; order Charadriiformes; family Charadriidae; genus Charadrius; species Charadrius vociferus. Next base: position 4,570,457 of record NW_009647572.1, on the reverse strand, counting down.
TTTATCTGATAAGTGCCTCATCTCATTTTTGGTTTCACCTTGGAATCATTCAGCTTTGCAGTTCTCTCAGCTAACTTGCTGTCTTGATGACATTCTTTTTCAGATAAGAAGCCTTACGTAAAAATTATTGAAAGATTACTATGGTAATTCCATTGCCAGATTTAATTTATTTTTTTTCATTTCTCTGGGACCACAGTAAAATATAATTTAACATGTTTTGATATGACATGAAGCACAATACTCTGGGTGAGAAAAATGTCATGATAATCTTTCACCAAATTGCAATTTGTAAATATTTACAGCTAAGTTAAAATAGAAAAAAAAAAAAATCACATTTCTCTCATTGAAATAATCAATTAACATTTAATAATAGTTATCATTAATTACTCTGTACAGTAAAATAAACAATTTTGAGTTTTGCTTCTTCCCTTATACTCAAAGTTGCTGATTTTTGTGGTATGGCTTAGGAAAAAAAATAAAACCATTAAGGTGAGATTCATTGTTGGATACAGTTTTTTAGACTTGTAGCCAAAATGTTTTTAATTTATAATCCTTTTTTTTTTTGAGTACCAAAGGTATTTGTCATAGTGTAGAACATTTCAGTTAATTTATCAACCCTTACATTCAGAATAAATCTTAGTTTCTCAGGACTTTGTTCTTCAGAGGTGGTATAAATCAACATAGGTTCATTAAGTACAGTAGAATTAAACCAATTATATTACTTGAAGTTCCGACTAATATGCTGTAAGCAAGGAGTTTCATTTATTTTTTCAGGCGTTCTCATCATAAACCTTCCCTAATATTCCCTCTGTGCTTCACAGTTAAATATTTATCTAGAAGTAGGATCATGGCCCACCATCTATGACAGGGTTTTTTAGACCTCTTTTCATGTGTAACAGGTTTTGTAGGCCTAGTCATAAATTTGTCCAGATGTTTAAGAAAGCCACTTTAAGAAAATAATTCCTCTTATCTGATAGGTGTCAAATGAAAGAAAGTAAAAGTGTAATTACAGCAAAAATAGCACTGTTCCAGGTTAGTTGAGGACAGATTTTCATGTAAGTATTGCTTAATAAAATTATGCTAGGACACAAGCTGATGTTCAGTCCTTTGCATCCGCTAAGGATGGTATCATCTGAAAGGGAAGAAGGTATAATGGAGTTCACTTAGAGAATTTTTCCATGCAGAACTAGCAAATTAATTATCATATGTTTTTCATCTACAGCATTTAAACTTTTCTTAAACCTTAAACCTGAGAATAACTTCCTGTTCTACAAAGACAGGATACAAGATTTCCTTTCAGAAAAACAAAGAAGCAACAGGTTAGTCGTCAGATTCGATAGCTCGCTCAGCACCTTAAAAATGCTTCTTCTCAGACACAGACCTTTGACATGTTGAAATGGATGTATTTTTTCATAACCTTAGCTGATGGTTTAGTATTGCCACAATCAATAATTTTTCATTTCAAGTGGTTCTTCAGAACATTTTCCTAAAAATCCAAGAACTACATATTAACCAAGCAAAAACTCAGATAGATGTGCACAGTGGTGGGATATGAAAGTACATACAAACTAAATATCCTCTGCTGACTCCATCTCCTCATTCTTCCATGTGGAAAATGAAAAAGGAACTTAACAAATTTTAGAAAAACATGACAAGCACTTGTTTTCTCCTCCCAAGTTTTGAGTATAAGATACTAAATTTATGATTCTTTTTTGGGGAACTGTTCAGCATTTTAAGGCAGTAATTTATAGACTCAGTTATACAGTAATGAAAAATGCAGTGTCCAAAATCTACTTCAGTATAAAGCCTTTTTAAAGCTGAAGTCTATTATACGGTGCGATCTCAGCCCAATTAACATTGAAAAGTGACTTCACTTTAATCAACAGCTTCCATCTGTTGGTCAGAAACGGTAAAATTTTATCTATCAAGCAGATTCATATACTTTGCATCTTTTTTGTTAAAAAATACAGTCACAAAATACTACACATTTCATAATAAGGCCAGAACATGGAAAAGAGCCAGAAAGACTGTCAAATAAGACAATCGTCATTATTTGCATCAGAACCCAGATGTGAGCTTGTTTTTAATGTTGATTCAGATGTTTCATTACATATAAAATCCACATTAACACTCCCTCTCCAACCTTCATTTGAAAATAACTTAATTATAAGAAATGAATTAATACTAAAACATAGAAAACCAAGCTGTGGAGCAAAAATAACTAAAATTATGCTGGCTAGGATTTACTGTCTGCATAATGGTTGCCCTGGGGGCACAGATCAGGATCAAGCCTCCATCACATACAAAAGAACCACATTAAAAGGCATTACTCTCAGCCCTGAGAGGTATGTAAAAATATACTCCAATTTCAGACACTACAGATTCAACCTATCTACATGTTTGGTTATGAATTGCCTTTCTTGTCTGTGCTTACTCAGTCTAGTTCAACACAGTTCATGCTTTAGGTTCCCTACATGTTACTGGGGAAAAAAATGTTGATAAAAAACATCAATTATTTTAAAAATAGTCTTTCCCAATGAAAAGAGCTCCTTTTGCATTTGTGACTCAGTACGTGGGACAGAGACTCATAAGAATCGACACAACTTCAGGCTTCCAGCAAGTAAGAAAATACTCTAAGGTCAGAAGCAAGTCAACACACCATAATAGACATTTTCAAGCATCCCCACAATTGATACTAAAATAAAACAAGTTAATTTCTGCATAGGGAGCCCATCAGATGCATTAATGTTTATTAAGATGCATTAATGTGAAATGCACAGGTTATTGTGTGGGGAAGCCAACGTGAGCAGTGGCAGCAGTAGTAGTAGTTGCCATGTGCTGAGAAGAGTCCCCAGGGTGTGTCTGAGTGGGTTTCTGGCCTCCCAACACCCTTAGGCTGTGAGAATGGGGGGACTAGAGAGCAGGCAATGGGTCCCATGAGAGGGGCAGGGGACAGTAAGGTGGTATCAGTAGTCCCACTTCAAACAACAGGAAGTTGCAGACAACCAGGGAGAGCAAACAGGGAGCAGAGCCTGAGGGGAGCAGGGCAGCAGTTTGTGCAGGAGGGTGCAAGAAGGGCAGTGCTCTTCTCCAGTTTTCAGGCTACTGCGTGCTCTGGTCACCTGCAGGCTTAGGCTGCTGTCCTGACAGTCACCCTAGCTGGCTGTTGCCTGTGCAAACCTAGCCAGCATCTTGAGGTCTCCAAGGAATTCAAAAGACTTGTTAGGAAGTGCTTTGAGATTGTCAAAGCATGGTGGCAGAGACCAAGTGAGGGCTATGCCCTACAGCAGCCAGGAACCATCTATCAGGGAAGCTGCTGTCCTGGTGGAGGTCTGTAAAGTCCTTGCCCCACACTTCTGGGGTGAAGGAGGTTGGAAGGTCTACCTGTGAAGGTGTGCTTTGCTGGTGCTACTCAGGCAGCAGGTGGAGGAGCTGCAGGAGGAATTCAGCAGGCTATGATGTATTGGGAGAGGGAACAAGAATTAGAGTATTGAGGGCATTGCAAGAAGAAATATTAGGGCCCCATGGCACTGCCCTCAAAGGACTACCAGACAAAGTTCTGGGGTCCCCCCAGCACATGAAACACACGGACCTGTTAGAGCAGGTCCAGAGGAGGGCCACAAAAATGGTCAGATGGATGGAACCCCTCTCCTATGGAGAGAGGCTGAGAGAGATGGCACTGTTCAGCCTGGAGAAGAGAAGGCTCTGGAGAGACCTTATTGTGGCCTTTCTGTACTTAAAGGAGGCTTATAAGAAAGACAGACATAAAGTTTTTATCAGGGCCTGTAGTGATAAGACAAAAGGAAACAATTTCAAACTAAAAGAGGGAAGATTCAGACTAGATATAAGGAAGATTTTTTTTATCGTGAGAGTGGTGAGACAATGGAACAAGTTGCCCAGAGAAACTGTTGATGCCTCATCCCTGGAAACATTCAGGTTGGACGGGGCTTTGAACAACGTGATCTAGTGAAATATGCCTCTGTCCACAGCAGTGGGGGTGGAACTAGATGGTCTTTAAGGGTCCCTTCCAACCCAAGCTGTTCTATGATTCTATAATTCTGGAAATATAATGAAAGGTTGAAAGAAAATAAAAGCTGCCATAGAACTGTCTTTTTATTTTCTACAACCCCTCATTGTCTGACATGCATTTAGTCTTCTGACATAAACTTGTGAAAGCTTTAGATTGACAAAAATAGAAAAAGACAAATTTCTCCCCACCCAGAGTCATTACAGAATCATTACAGAAAAGAGCACTAATGCAGTTTTATACCAGTAGATACGAATTCAGATTGAGACAATAATTATTTTCCTGTATATCTTTGTAGTGTTAACCTGAAAATTGTACTATCTTAAAAGAAATTAACAACAACGTTTTTCTTTACTTTGGGCATGTTTCTTTTACTGTTTTCAGTCACTAAGTGAAGTTGTCTGTAGGAAATAAAGAAAACAAAGAAAGAACAGAAAATAGTGAAGATTAAGGCTATTTATAGAGTGCTTTAAAAAGTTTTGAAAATTGCTCAAATTTCCTCTTGAATTTTTTTCTAAGCCGATACTCATCATATACCTATCAGCCATATAAGCATTCAGAAAAAATCCATTATTTATCCCTTTATATAATTTGATTGTTTACTTATTAATCTATGAATAAGTCAAATATGCTTAACCTGTTAATGTGTCTAAGAAAAAATAAGAAGAAAAATATAACCTTATCTTTCCTTCAAGAAGTGGATTCAGGGATCATTGCTGTCAGTAGGATTACTTCCACTGCCTTCCATTCATTTGCAGTGAGAATCTAAAAATTAGTTACTAGAGGTTTCTGAGCCTTCTCAATTCAAATGTACTGAACCTTGACTATGACACCTGAATACAAGATACATCTCTATTGTATGCCATTGTTAAGAAACAGAAGAATAGAATTAAGACTTGGTGGACTTCCTAAGGAAAAATTGAATCCATAAAAATTACTTGTTTTGTTACCAGAACTATTAACAAATTTGGGGTGAATTCACTGTACACCTTTGACAAGGGGAAAAATCAGTGTGATACTGAAAAGAAACATTAGCAGAAGAGGTCATCCATGGTATCTGGTACTATGGATGGCATTACATCAGTAAGAGACTGCATTTGAAAACACAATGCATTCTAGTACTTTCAGGAAAAGAGTCTAAAATCTCTTCTGACAGAAATGAAAGTGACACTAATTTTTCCATTTTGGGGATCAGTGTTCCAGCCACCTTGGGACAACAGTAGTTGAGTAAAACAGACTTTTTATTTAGGCCTTTGTGGTCCAGCCTCCCCTAGAACATTCCCCGAGCCTTCTTCCTCTCCTGCCCATAGCCCAGGAACCCATTTCAACTCAGTCTGGGGCCATCAGTCCCTGCCTGCCCCACAGGCAGCTCCCAGAACCCAGCCCACGGGGATGCACCATCCTTCCCTGCAACCTCATACACGGCCCCAGTGCTTGAGAAAGCTGTCTTGCCAGCATAGGAATCCAAGTGGAAAAAGGCTGCTGTGTATCACATGAAATTAATTAAACCTTAGCCTGGCCAGTTATCTGAAAAGCTGGGACAGATAATCAATTATTTGTTCAGATTGTATTTAAGCTTCTACAATAACAATAAATAGATTTTAAGGGACTATATATGGGCATGCCAGTTGCAAAATAAGACTTAAGAAAGGAAGGGCATTTAGCTTTACGATAATGAACTTAATTCACACAAGTATAGACTGCATAGTTTGGAGATATTGCTGTAACTAAAGAAATAACAATGCTGTAGATACACTTAATCATTTTCTGAGAGGAATAATTTCTTTCTTAGCAATGAAGGGGAATAAGGAGTGGGATAAATTGACATTCTTGAATTTCAGGACTTTGAACACCAGCTGTCTACTCCAATTGTTTTTAATTTTACTCTCAACATCTTCCTGCTGTCATCTAGCATTGCTTTAGACGAGTTTGAATTATGTTGGTAAAGACAAACTGATAATAACAGATTTTTATTTGTATTAGATTTGTTAAACATTATGTAATCCAGGAGCAGTAGTTTTGAGGTTAGAGTTGTTAGAACAAAGAAAAGGTTAGCACAAAAGTTAATACAATCCACTTTATGAAAATATCTTGCGGAAAAAAATCAGAGGAGGGAAAAGTAAGTGTTACCTCTCATAGTTTGCTAAATCATATTGGAAAATATCTCACTGCAGTGTCTTAGGTTGATGTAAAATCAGGTGGTGACTTGAACTGCCTCACATGAAAATATTCAAGTGTTTAGAGGAATCTATTCTGTTTGGGTTTTAGGGAGTCTCAGGAACTATGAAATTATGTTTTCCACTTACTTGAAGCGCATAAAAAATACTATAGAGCAAACTTATTTAGTCCTGTGACTTTGTAAAGTTAATTAAGGCAAGGGCAGAACTAAGACAGATCTTTGTACCATTTTTTTCATCATAGTAGCTGAAACCTGATAATGAGTGTAAGTGACCAATAGTATGTGAGGGTGACGGCTGACATGTCCATTAGCAAATTCCTGGACTGATTTCTTCCAGTACAAATGCCGTCTGTTAAATGAATCCTAGGATAAGAATAGGCAACTGTCAGACCGTCCAAATTATTCTCAACGCAAACTTCCTAATGGACAAAACAGGACCAGGTACTTGATGTGTTTGAGAGGTCAGCTCTCAACACTATCGTGACTAAATGCTTGCGTTCAGGCAAACTTTTCCAAGCAAAGGTTTTTATAAGGTACCCTTTATACCTACACTGTGTAGATGTCGTGTGCATATGCATGTGGATGAACATGCATCAGGAATATACAACGTACTTCTTTGTCCAAAGGAGCACGGCTGAAAAGGCTGCATAGCCACAGTTGTGGTCCGGACATACACAAGACTATTCTAAAAAGTTTGATGATGAAATGACTATCGATTGTCACTGACTAAAAGAGCACATAGGTAAGTACGCTCATGTCTTGAGATGAGATGAACTCAAAAATTCTCAATTATTAGGCAGAAGATGATTTAAATAGCCACTCTTTTTTGGTCTTATCTGGTAAATAGCTTTCTTTGGACTTTGGGTCTGATGTGCCAAGTACAATAGAGGAAATGAAAGGTGAGTTTTGTCAGTGATTCTGCAAAACTATAGTTAGAATTACAAATGGAGAAATAGCTAGACATTCAAATATGACCAGATTAAGTAGCACTAATTTTCAGGGAATAGAGCAATGATGTGTGCTCTATTGAAAACTGTATGTTATAATGAGCAAGAGATCTTACTTAAGAGATCTTTGGAGTTTGAGTATGAATCAAATGTAAAAAAAGGCACTACCAGATGAAAAATAGAAAAGTCATCATCAGGTGAAGATGGAAGTCTCATAGAATCATAGAATCATAGAATGGTTTAGGTTGGAAAAGACCTTAAAGATCATCAAGTTCCAACCCCCCTGCCATGGGCAGGGACACCTCCCACTAGACCAGGTTGCCCAAGGCCACGTCCAGCCTGGCCTTCAACACCTCCAGGGATGGGGCCTCAACAACCTCTCTGGGCAACCTGTTCCAGTGCCTCACCACCCTCAAAGTAAAAAACTTCTTTCTAATGTTTAATCTAAACCTGCCCTCTTCCAGTTTATATCCATTTCCCTTCGTCCTGTCACTGCATGCACTAGTAAACAGTCCTTCCCCAGCTCTCCTATAGGCCCCCTTTATGTACTGGAAGGTCGCAATAAGATCTTCCCGGAGCCTTCTCTTCTCCAGGCTGAACAGCCCCAACTATCTCAGCCTCTCCTCATAGGAGAGGTGCTCCAGCCCTCGGATCATCCTCGTGGCTCTCCTCTGGACACGCTCCAGCAGGTCCATGTCCTTCTTATGTTGGGGACTCCAGAGCTGGATGCAGTACTCCAGGTGGGGTCTCACAAGAGTGGAGTAGAAGGGCAGAATCACCTCCTTTGACCTGCTGGCCACACTTCTTTTGATGCAGCCCAGGATACGGTTGGCCTTCTGGGCTGCAATTGCACATTGCTGACTCATGCTGAGCTTCTGGTCAATCAGCACGCCCAGGTCCTTCTCCTCAGGGCTGCTCTCCAGCCATACCCCACCGAGCCTGTATTTGTGCTTGGGATTGCCCCAACCCAGATGTAGGACCTTGCACTTGGAAAAAAACAGTGAAAATGTCACTCCCTAGAAAAAACAGTGAAAATGTCAGCAGTATGGACATTTAATCCTCACTATACCGGCAGAACAAATGCCTGGGGTAGAAAAATGAAATAAATATCTTCTTTCTTTGCCTTATTTTTTAAGAACTATTCCCTAGGCCATTTGGGGGAACACCTTGTAATCCCAAAATCACAGAAAAGGAAGTCATAAGTGTGTTTGAATAACAAATCTGTTCTCTCAGGAACATCATAAATTTACTCAGAATTGACAGCCTAATAGATTACAACAGCACATTGAATAGCACAGAACAAAATTTACCTGGCACAAAGGAAAATTTTCATTACAACAGAGTTATTTGTTATGAAAAACTGTCTTCTTTACTGACAGATATGAAGTTACACTCTCTTCTAAATCCTAGAAAAAAATACCTTTTCGATATTATATTATCATCATTCTTTCTGCTATTACTGTTTATTATTTATCATAGCACCTATGGACCTTCTTCATAATCAGATCTCTGACTTGCACAGCACTATGCAAGCACAAAACATCAAAAGCTAATGGTCCATAGAACTAGTGGATTTTCTAACTCATCTAAGCAGAAAGAAAGAGGCTCTCATCCCCTTTGCACAATAAGACAGGACATGAAAAGATGGCCCCGTTTGTTTAGCTGCACCAAAAACTTCCATCCAAAACTGAGCTTTAGCCCTGCTTTCCAGCCATAGCCCAGCTCATCCCACTTGCTGCAGTCCAGACTCATGTCTTCCACACCAGGAATCTCATCATGTCATTGATATAAAACATTAATAAGTTGTAGAGAACATGGTTACTTTTTTATTATTTAAACACCTCTGTGCCTTTCACTTCATGGTTATTTTCTTTTTAAAAATACATATGTCCAGTATCTAAAATCTTCATGTATTTCTCATGTACTGTTATTGTTACGGTAACTGTTATTGTCATCCAGAGGCACAATTCACTGGGTGGCATTTAACCAATAAAGCCCTTGGCCACATTCTCTCTCTGCCACCTTTAGGACCCGCAGATTCTAGGGGCATATTTCAAAGTCAGAAATGCCTGTCGTTTTTAGGGTATGCCATCTCTGACAGAGTAGTCACGAAGTGCCTGATGTTAACTAGTAGTAGCCAGCTAAACCAATGTGTTGTTATTATAATAGAATCACTGATGGTCTGTGACTAGAAACTTTAGGTGTGCGTATTCATGTTCCTTAAAGATCATATATGTCTGTGTGAACTTGGCGTATAGAAGTTTTGTTCTGTCCTATATCTATTCCACCCTTTCTAGTACATATCCTGCTCTGCTTCTTGACTTTCATATGTCTCCTTTTTACGCATAATCTTCATACAAGGAAATCCAATCAGGAGATTTTGGTGGATTAAAATTTACTTCACGTTAATGTGAATAAAGCTTAAATCAATCATTTATCCTGCAGTATTTACTGACTTACAGCTAACAATCTTGCATTACAACTAACAGGTAAAGGTCAGTTTGCATGATTCACTGTTAATTTGTTTTCATTTAAACTAATTTACTTAGAATTTGTACAGCATTGGCTCCCTAAGGGAATACAACCAAAACTATGACCTGATGACAAGCAGAACCATTAAATTATAACAGAATTGTTAATAAAAGATTCTTTCTGCAATTTGTTAAAAATCTTGGGAGATATTAGCAACTTATTTATGTAAGATATGGAAAATACATCTGTAATATAATTGCATATAAATTAAAAATTTGCCTACGGAGACCATACAGTGGTCATAATTTTAAAATGATTGACAGATACATTAACATTGCTTGCCCCAGGAGAAAGATAATGAATTCCATGTTTTGCCTTTTTTCCCCATTTCCAAGGACAATGTTAGTGTGTTCTTTTGTTTGCGATGCTTAACATTGTCATAACTAGTTGACTACAAAATGCAGTCACTTACAATACGGATCTTGTTAATAGCTAATTGGGTTGTTGTGACTTTCCTTTAGCTCAGAAGACACAGAGCTAGGAAAAAGAAGGGGTAACAGTCTCAGGAAACAGAAGGAAATTTGTTTCAAGAGCATGCAGAAAAGATATTTTACGTTTCATTCAATCTTTTATTAGGATGCAATTTCTTCACTTGTGGACTGGAAAATCAGATATGTTCTTTAATATGCTTTTTAAATTAGGTGCCCTTGTTCTTTGGATTATTTATTTCAACATGGACAGTAACGCATTCATTAAAAAAACTATGCCAGCAGATGATCTGACCTTGATGATCATGTTGTAACCATCTGAAGGCTGTCATTGATTTATAGATTTTTGCATGACTGTAGCATGGGGAATCACAGGTAGCCAAAAGTAGCCAGAAGTGGTAGCCCAAAACACTCTTTTATTTTCCATTAACAATAGAAACTGACACGTTTCCATCCTGGTTGCCTGTTGGGCCACATAGACATTTTCTTCCCTTTGTTAAAAGATATTATTTTGTTAATAAAATCATATTTGGGCATATTATTAAATGTCATATCATATAACAGTGAAAGGTTATTCTCATCTTTACTGAAAAATGTATGTAGTAATTAAGACTGCTCATAGTAACACACAACAGGATGCACTGCAGAGTAGTGGGAAGAGCAGGAAACTAACAGCTAGGAGATACATCATCTAATTGCTTGGAACTGGCATCCCTTGAAATATTGCTTAAATCCCTTTTTCTTTCTTTTTCCTTTTCTGAAAAGTGATGTTATTTGCATCAATAGAACAATACCTTACATAGTAAGATTATAATAAATTTTCAGATAAAATTTCCCAGAGATGTAAAAAATGTCAAACATGATATACGTGATTTCCTATTTTATCACATGCTTATGGAAACTAACATAAATTTGTTTTCCAAAGTTCTGATCCAAAGTGTACTGCAAGCAATAAGAAATTTTTTGTTCTAGCTTAATAGTCTTTAAATATGTGTATCTTGCTCCCTTTGTCATATAAACCATTAGTGATAGATCCTAAATTTAATTCTAAAACAACTTAATAGCCAAAGTAATCTACTAACCATTAGAATAATAGCCTGTCAAATCTAAATTTTGGGAACGTCCCATAAAAGATGAATTATCTAATAAACAGCTAATTAAACAATAGCGGATGTGAGACCTGGCTGGATGTGTGTCTATTCTTGTTTCATAATGTTAATGGACTTTATGAACAGAACCATGTTAAGTATGAATATTTTTTTATGGAATTTAATTTGTGGAGTGTCCTACCAATACTTCTCACATACAAGAGAGTTGAAGGCATGTTTCAGGTTTTCTCTCTCCAATAGAACACATGCTAGGAAATTTTGTTCTTTTGTTTATCTTTCTGGAACATGGAAGGCGGAAACACTTTTTTTCTTTTTTTTTTTCTTTTTTTTTTTTTTTTGTGCAGACCTCAGCAATATGAATCTGTTCCCCAGCTCAAGTTTCTGTATCTGGGAAGGCCTGTGGGAACACCTGCATGAGCTGAGATCTGGCGGGACTTCACTCTAGGTAACTAGCATGACCTGAGAGTGTGTAATTGTGTAGACCTCTTCACCATTTAGTTTATTAATTTCAAATTTAAACCACCTTTAACAAATGATTTTGTGCCTGATTACCTACTCTCTGTTTAATTCACTATCTTGTCTCCTTTGAGGGGCAATAGAAAATGTTCAGAAAAACATCCTCTCCCATCACCACGCAAAACCAGTAGGGCACTATGGTAAAATAAGTCCCCATGATCTTTTTGTCCTAATCCAATTTAGGTTTAATTTAAAGTCTGAAACAGATATGATATTATGTGTTATAACTCTGGAAAGTCTCGGTATCATTACAAGCTTTTAATATCCCTCTTAATCTTTCTCATTGCATGTCTCCCAACACCATCCTGGACAATGAACTCCACAGTCTTAATACATTCACTGGAAAAATTTATATCCTCTTGCTTTTATGTTATTAGCTATACAGAGACTCCTTCTTTACTATTTTTAATGTCATTGAGGACTGTTTTTTCCAAAGAGGGAACATTTTAAAGATGGTAAACGAACAGTAAAATTATACAAATAGCTTTTTTATGGAACTACAATGAAGATATTAATTTTCTGTCAACAGTGCACATCTATTTAGAGCAGGCAGCTTTATGTCTACAGTACAGACTTACAATAGTCAGTATTTATACTATGAATATTTCTAATTCAGTACAGTAAATATTGTTTTCTTTGCTGTCTGTCAAATACGTCTGTTTTGTTCTGTATCACTTAAATACTAGTCATATTTAAACAACAAAATAAAAAGTTTATATTTCTCCAAAATTGTTCAAAAAATAAAGTCTGTATATTTAAATTCCTTTCATAGTATGTGCTTAGAGGCCACGTGGTCTTTTTTCATAGTTTTGAGTATCAAATTATTACAGTAATTTTTACTATTTTGATCTCTTCAATTGCATCACTGAAGAAGAATATATCTTGTTGATCAAAGTAAAAGGAGGGGATGGGGCAGAAGCTGTTCCACAGAGGTAAAACCAGAACAGTTTCTGTCATGATGTTTTGCACACTGTAAAAAAAATCCTCATGTCTCCTTTGAGAAGTGTTTCTTCCCTTTCCTTGGATTTGGGTCCTTACTTTTACAGCCTTGCTCTTCGTTTTGATGATTGATGAGAGTTCCAGCTGTAATAGCCCAAAGAGGCTTTTAAGGCAAGACATTCCATCTTTTAGATGTATCTGCCTTAAATTATTCATCTTTCCTTTCATATCTCTGTGTTTTATTCCAAAAGGTGAAGAACTTTTATTTAGACATGCCTTACAAATCTCATCCTGCTTCACATGTCCTGCTAAAGAAAGTGCAGCCTCCATTCTTGAATTGAGTCTTTTTCACAACAGGACTTCAGAGAAGGGACAACCTGGTAATACCCTTAGGAGTACTGCCATCATAAAGGCCACAAATAGCTTGCATTTTCTGCAGAGTTTCTGGTAAACTGGTAAGGTAGATTTGGGTATGTCAGGTCAGATTGAGAAGTAGTTAGACTTACGGAACTGCAAAACTAAAACGAGAAGAGACCTTAACCTCTAATACAGTAATTTTGAGCCATTAGAGTGAACGACAGATAACTATCCAGCACTGATCTCCTTGACCCAGCTAAGTCCTCAGCCAGCTCATGTGTCATGGACACGTTACCACCACTCTTTCAGGAAATTTTTCTGCACTTCTCAGTTACAGAATTCAGATACTCTATTTGTTTTTCTTTTTTTTAAGCCTGTACAATTACAGACACTTTCGTGTTTTAAATCCCTATCAACTTCCAGAATACTACCACCTCTTTGATATATGCCCTGAATTTCGTAAAGCAAAAGGCATTTGTAAGGGAACCTGGAAGCATAAATTAAATTAAAAAACAAGCTAAATTAATATAAAGGGTGACAACTAAGCATTCAGTAAGTTCTTTTAGAGACCAAGACTTTGACAAAATTTTTGAGAAGAAGGGACAAAAACAGTTAGGAGGGGATTTATCAAAGGTAGGCCAAAGGGATACAGGAGGGCCAATTAAGTATTTCAACTGAAGCTAAATTGATTTTCTCATTTACTTTGCTGCAATTACTGTAAGCTACCACCTAGCATTTGTGGAGAGTACCAATTGAATGCAGAGGTGAATTCTTACTGTAGCACCCTGTTTTCACCATTACCATTAATAAAATACATACCGAATATTGTGAGTTTTATTAATAAAAGTATTACTAATAATTCATTAAATATTTCATGTTTTTATCAGTTAAGCCTCAGGCAGAAAATCATTATTTTAAAAATCTTGTTTGGAGGGAATTTTCAATATAAAGATCTACAGAAAATTAAAAATCAGAGGCAGACATTTTCAAAAGCTGACAAGTGAAATCAACTATTATCCCTCTGTTCACACAACAACAATGGTTGTGATCTGGTGAAATCCTTCAACTGATTCTGTGAAGTTCAACACAAAGTCTTTGCTTCTTTAAAAAGTGAAATACATGACACAAAACACATCTACTGTAGGAATCCTACAGCAAATACAGTGGAGACTGGAAGAGTATTAGGGGAAGTATCATAGACCCTGACCCCATGCACATTCTTCCCCTGGCATTTGAATATACCATAGCCAGAATACCAAGCAGACAGACTTTTGCTGTCATATCGTTATTGATGTTCTTATGTTCCTATCATGAGACAAACTTTTTCTGCCTTTACTTTTTAATCTGTATTGAAATGCCATATTGTTAAACTGTATTTCTGCAGAGTTTTTTGGAAACAATTGTTATTGTAATACACAACATAACAGAGTTTATGCTGACGTGGGGATTGTGACTGAAATCAGGTTTAAATGTAAAGAATAATGGAAAGACTTTACTAATGTTCCTAAGCTTCTATTTAAACAGTGGTGGTTGTTACAGTATATGGTTTTACTTTAGAATTTGTGGAATGAAAAAATTGTTTTGTCCCATCAACTTTCAACATGACTTAGACTCACAGTTCAAAATGGGACATAAGGAGAGATTCAGAGGGCCAGTTTTCATAAATAAACCATATCATGGAAAGTTTAGTTATCTAATCCTGAAATAAATGAAGTAGAATGGCTATATACTACTAATGGACTAACTCCAAAGAAGCCGGTAAGTTAAAGTTCATCCCCACAGCCTCTTGTACCAACCAAAAAAGCAGTACGAAGACAGAAACAAACATCCAGAGGTGGGCAAGACTTTCTAAATGAAATGCACATTTCAGTCAGTGAAGACTGTACAAAAATATTTAGCTATGCAATATATTCTGAACAGTTGTCATTGTTAAATCGAGGCATTCACAGAGATACTCTCTAGCTCTATAGTAGTTAAGGGTTTCAGTAAAAAAAATTATCACCAAAACTTTCTGTCTTGTATAAATTATGAAAACAATCCTTTTAGGACTTGATGTTTAGGAATGTACTATCATTAGTAGATATATTTAAGTAAGAGGATACTAAAAACCAAAATATCTATTCTTAGCACACACCAATACCAAGAATGCTCACCTAATCTGTCACTTAGTGAGAGACAATGAGGGCTAATGCAATGCTAAGGAAGCCTTCAATACTTATAATTGAATCTGGCACTTAAGACCTCCTGAGTTCTGTTTGTTGTCCCATACACAGTATTATGATTGTAATTTACTGTATTTTCCTGAAGCAAGAAGCTTATGTGACAACTCTGAAAAACTGAGTTGCATTCCTGAGTGAGGCTGCAGAATAAACAGTGAAAGTATGGCCACAGTGAAGGGTGAGCAGCAGCTCTGCAAAGCGAGGGCCCATGCAGGGCTTGCAGAATAGGGCAACAGGCTACAACACCAGTGGTTAGAGGGAAAGATCTGTCACCAAAAAAAAAAAAAGGTTGATGGGATTCTTTTGCTCAGCTTTGATTTTTAACAATGTATTGACTGTTCTGGATAGGCAAGAAATATTATTTTGTCTAATTCTTTAGCAAACAGCCTATAGAATATAAAGCTTTTTACATAGTCAATTAATGGATTTTTAAGAATATGATTTTTTTTTAAAGTTTTGCTGTAGTTAATAAAAGATTCATCTTAATTCCTTAAATTAAAAAGTAAAAAAAGAAAATTGAATATCAGCTAAACAAAAAAAAATAGGACTGCACAAAACAGCCCAGAAAGCTGAGAAATCCATCTATACTAGTGAATGGTGTTTGAAAGTTGACCCAAGAGTCAGGAACACCTATCAGCATTGACAAAGTACCCTGGAATAAACTGTTTAGAACTTTATTATAGCATTTTTACAGAACTCATAAACGCCTTTCGAAATACCTTGCACCATATGTTTGCTTCATGTTACCTATAAAGCTAAAGTAATTTATAAGTCTGCCACTTCTCTGTAAGCTGATGCTAGGAGTGGCTTAAATTTGTCTGATGCTGTGGGAAAAAGTCATTGAATTTTATGTTATCTGTTTTCTGAATGAGCACATCTGCCAAAATAGATTGCCCCAATGAGTTAATATAGCTTTCAGGCAACTGAGGGTGGCCACTGAGTACTTTCAATTTTGAGACGGACTCTACTCAAAAATCAAGGCTACTGAAGAGGAAATGGGTTAAGTCAATTCAATGTTACTCTGCACACTCCTACATTCTTTGATAAGCATTTTTTAAAGTAGTCTGTTAAGGGAGAAAAATTGAACACAGCCAAATGTGTGAAATACCAATAGGAACAAAAATAACCCTATGTAATTCCACTGAAATCAGGTGGCTCCTGGGCTATGAGCTACTAACCAATGTCCAATTAATCAGTCACAAAAAGAGTACATCAGGAGCCGAGTAAAACACGTTTTGGAGGCAGCAGAGAACAAAGAACAAGTATACATCATGTGTAAAACATTACATATAGTGAATGTGGATGTGAATTTGGAGGTACTGTGGACTTGCAAGCCAATAAATAATGGGTAAACCATGCCAGTAAAAATGATGCAGAAGGCAGATCCTGGAGTGCAGGGAATGAAACCACCAACACAATGTCATCCTCAACTCCATGAAGTACCTAGGTTGCCAAAAGTTTGCCATAGCCCTCCCTCCCAGACTGAAACCATTGGTCTTGAGTGCCAGAGGGGCAGTGGAAGGGTGGCCCTTCTAATCCCCTAATCTCTAATCCTGCTATCCCACGAATAGCAGGATGAATTCCAGAAGTCTTGAGCAGATAGATGACCTTACCTGTATGAAATATAAGTGTTAGCATAATGATAACTGCTCTAACAAAAATTATTTAATTAGATTATTAAGACTTTACTTAGACTAACGATAAATTCCTCCATTGCCTGCACAATATGCTCCTTTTGGCCATAACAATAGCCTGACTAACAAACAGGATGGAGTTGAGGCAACCCATTCTGTAACTTGGATTTAGCAAATTCATACTGTATTATTACAACACTTTGAACTGGAGAAAACACACAACAATAGTTATTTTGTGTGTGTGTACAAAATAATAGTTATTTTGTGTGAGAGCCACAGAGCACCACATGGGAGCTAGAGAAGACCTGAGACAGGTGCCTGGTATTATTAATGCTTCCCTCCACTTGAGGCACAGGTAGCTCCAAGCATGTGGGCCCAGGTCACACTACATTACTTGGATCATTCCCTGGATGAGTGTAGGGGCAAGGTACTACATTTAGAGATGTTCATGTCATCCAAGATGCCTATATTTGCATGGTAAGAAACCCTTCCTTTTTATTTTCAGATTCAGATCTTTGTAGATGAATCCACTCTCTCTTTATCCTGTCTTATTATTAACTCTTACAATTTTAAATTCTTGTGAGAATAGGCTGTAGTGCAATATCCTTGGCACTGCTGGATTTTGATATGGGTTGACACCTCTGAACACTGCTGACACGTAAATAAATAACGACAATGAAAATATGACAGTTTGACTGAGACTTTCCTCTAAAATGCCACATCGTTCCTATCCTTAGCTCCTTTTTGTCACTTCCTTGCTTTTGGTTTTCAAAGGTTGCTGCTGTGAGTTTAGCAAATTTTGCAAATGGAAAATGACTCTCATGAAACCAAATCAAGCAGGTAACAATACAAATAATATAGACACATATGAAAATACAGAAACTGCAGTTCAAATATATTTTTTTGAATGCAAACTTTT